>NC_135166.1:8626404-8926904 GCF_050948215.1 Halictus rubicundus
TATTTCACTACAGTTTTCTGTCGATATAAGGCGATGGCTCGGGACCGGTTTTCGTCGTATTTCGGATGAAGAAGAAGGAGCGGGATAGCGATTTTCTTATTTCGAAATAGAAAGCGTTCTCTTACATCGGAACGAAATTGCATACTGAGGGTTAATGGATGCGAAGTTGGCACACAAATGATGTGTGTGTGTATGTGTGTGTTTCTGAATGAACGTAAAAAAGTGTAAATTAAAAAAAGAAGAAATCAGTATCATTGCTATAAGTATCAGTATGATTTATGTAATCTAGCCTTACCGCACGTGCAATTTCGAATCGTTTCATCCTCGCTGTCTCCACTGACAGCGATGTCGATACCGAACAATTCGTCGAACAGGAACTTGCCCTTTCGATTGTGTGTCGACTCCATCGTCTGAAAGAAACTCGTCACTGTAACACTTTCGCGCAGCGCTCACTTTCCATTATAAATAAGTAAGAACGACGAGAGACAGTAGCCACGATTGATGGGTCAAGGTCTTCATCATTCAATTCCAGTATACTCGAGCGAATTAGGAATTTTACGCGAGCCAAATTCATTTCGAAAAGTGAAACTGTCTATAAAAAAAAAAAGAAAATCGGTCAGCAAAAGCGTAAACTTTCAACGTAATGTCGAACGGATACTAGACTGCCAATTTTATGCGTTTATATAAGAAATAGTGTAATTTTGAAATAGAAAATTTTTTCAAGTTATCACAGAAAGAAATTTTTATTTAACTCGTTTCCCGCAGTTTACACAGACAATTCTCGTTTTATGCAAAGATCCACACTAGTCACTGAAACTTCGGAAAAAATGATACAAGTCGAAAGTTAAACCAGATCGTGTATTAGTCGGACCATTGCCATTGTGTTAACCTTTGTTATGCAGATAAATTTCGCTAAACACGAAGGTACTATTAATGTATCACTAGTTGCCGGTGTCATTAGAATATTTTCAAAAACAATGACTTTTTATTAATCCTCGGAAAGCAGGCAATTCTGACAACTTCACAATTGGCCAGGTCCATTAGGAACTTTATCAATATTTCCGAGAGATGAAGATACTTCTTCTGGACACTTTGATCTTTCCATCGCACCAGACTGGGCAGCTGTCAACCCCAATCATCCGCCATTGGTCCAAGGCTTAACCCTTGAACGGCGGAGTTCGGGTTTTTGAAAATATGAAAAACCTTAACTAACCATATCGATGCATAAGTTAATACCTTTTTATAGAGTATAACAAATTTAATAGTGCATAGAAAAATATGTTCCTATTTTAAAAAATAAATGAAGGTGACGTTGAAATCTCCGAAACTCTTTTACCCACAAAAGAACCGTTACTGCCATATTGTGGTCCACTTAACACTGAAAAACTTTGGTCAATACAGTTGTTTCATATTTTCAAAAACAGCGGAGATGTGCTAATGTGTACTGGACCACCCCGTAGAGTTGTAGGAATGATCCGTCGAGGGTGATTCGTACGAGGAAAACTCGAGGCAACACAGAGGCACGATTCACAATATATGTATCCATTCACTTACAGAGTAGTTTGCAGTCGTCGTCGGACCATCTCTGACGAAGTTGACGTCGAGGCAGGCGGCGCGTGCGAAGAGCAGGAGGAATGATCCGAAAATCCAAATTGGTCGTACGGTCATTTTTCGACGAGCGGCGAAATGTCACGGTAGAATCTCTGGCGTGTCGCCCACCGAGCTTGCTAAGCGCTTGACTCGTCCGCGGGTCGCCTGATGATCGCGCATTCTATCTCGTGGCCGCGCACCATCCGTTGCTCGTAGATCTCCTTCACCTTCTGGCCCTGTACTTCATCCAGAAGCTGCAGGAGATCAGCGACGCGGTGCAGACGCTTTCACCGTGCCACCACGTAGACGCCGGACTGACCGACCAAGACCAAGCAGCCGTTCAACGCTAGCGAAGAAAGTTCTTTGTTCGTGTCCTGTTGCTCTTCCCATTCAGTGCGCGACGTTGATCGCACGTGATCCTCTCGATTCGAAATTGGCAAGATGGTCGTGGCCGTGGATTAGTGTCACGCGACCGCTATCGCCCGCTCATCGATCGCGGGCGCCTCTCTTTCCACGAAGGATCGACGCACATCATCCACAGGCGATACCCTAATTTCTAGTTTCCCGCGCGAAACCTCTTCGCCCACCTCTCGAATCCGTCTCTCCCCGACAGTTTCTTTTTTTTCCCCAGATGCTCCAAGATTGTGACTGCTCTCTAAACATTCCCGATTCGAGTTTCCCGCCGACCAGGATTAGTACGCAGCGAGTACTCATCTGCGCTATCTTTCCGAGGCGGTCCTCTCTCGGAGCGAAAAGATCCTCGCACCACTTTTATTCATTCGATCCGACCGCCCCACTCTGTCAGCCGAAGACACGCTTTCGGAACCCTTTCAAAAAATTTCTCTTTTAAAGGTCGTCAGGATGGACGGCAACGTGTACGACCTGACCAAATCCGATTGACGAAAATGTCGCCTGGCCAACAAGAGGGTTTATTAAAAAAGTTTTCCCCTCTCCCAACTGTTTCGGAGTTTCTCGGTTGCTGATTTGGCCGTCGTGTACACCTCGTCGCACATGACATGAGTTTTTCCGTTATTGTCGGGAATTGTTGTCTTCGTTGACACGTTAAGAGGTACAAACGCGCTTCAGAGTGTCGCGAGTATTTAATGTAGGTCGCTGTAAACGTTCTTGAAATCTTGACGATTTTTAAGTTGGATCTTTAAATATTCCTCCAAAGTAGAACAGGAAAATTAGTCTAATTTCGTTGTGACTTGCGTTACTTTGAGTTTTACTTGTATTTTTACTTCGAATGTAGTTCACAGTCTCTCGAAATATTGATGGCACGACAAATTTTTAGAATGGAGATCGTTGTTAAAGCATTGTATTATTTTCAAGTATTTCGTTGCCGCATCGAATTCGCTTTCTTAACGATTTAAATAGCGTGTGATTCCTTTATAGTCTCTGAAGATATTGTTATTAAAGATTATTAACACTTTTATATTACACTTCATTAATTTAAACTACTTCGCCGGCGTATAAAATTCACTTTCTTTCTTTTCAAATTTAAAGAGTACGTCATTACTCTATAGTCTCTCGAGTCGATTCGTTTCGTTAACTTTCACGTCGAAGATTATTGTTAAAGCATTAGTGTGTGTTGAAGTACGTCGTTGTTGCATTGAAATCACTTTAGCGCACTACTTTAGAGTCTCTTAAGATATTGTTAAACGCACGGTTCATTTCGGTAATTGTCAGGATGAAGATCACTGTTAATGCACCGCTTTCTTTTAGTTAGCAGCATAAAGTATTTCGTTGTTGCATCGAGTTCACTTTCTTATCAGCTCGGAGAGCTGCCATTCCTGTTTCAATTCGGGAAGAATCAGGAGTCCGCTGGTAACGGTCGGAAGGTTTCACTAACCCACATTCACCATTGAAAGCAAAACGTTTCTGACTACTGACCCGGTTTCCGTTATTGCCCGTTCATCTCGATCGAGGACTCTGTCGTTTATCTAACATCTTTTCGTTAATGTCCACCTCTTTTTTAGCCGGTTTTTCAACGACCGTTACTTTTTACCGGTGTACAGTAGACCGGTCGGTTTTCGGGGTTTTTCCGCTCGAAAAGAAGATCGACGCGATTACTGCAATTTAAATGCAAAGAGTGACACACTAAATTTGGGGTTTTTCGCCTATTTTAGGTCCCTTGAATTTAGCTTTAATTTCTATGTCAAATGATACTTCACGCCACGACACGAATCTTTATGCTAGCAATTATTTAATGTTTAACTATTTATGGATTTTGATGAAATTTGACTAAATCAGCGCGTTTCTATCTACCATTTCGATATGGGTAAGTATTAAATATAATCTAATTGAATTATTGCATTAAAAAAATTCAGAATATAAATATTTAGTAATTTTTTTAGTCAAAATAGTCCGCCGAAGAAGTGTTAAGTTTGCCATGGGCGCAAATCTAAACACAATACGTGAAATAATAATAATGGTAATCATGCTGAAAAGGGCGCTCGAATATTGAAATATGTTGTCTAGGTCATCATTCTGAACAACTCCCCAAAAAACCTAACCCAGACCTAACCATAATTCGTTTAAAATGACGGAGTTCGCTTTAGTGGATCTGTTTTTTTACAAATATCATTTGAAATCATATTTCAAGGTCATCAAAATCGGCGAGGAATCCCCTTTTCTGCACAACCCACCAAAATAATTACAGTCACACCTGTTTTTGTGCGGTAGATAGAGACCGCATAAAAAGACACCGCAAAAAAAGAAATATTCAGAAACTTCATAAATAGCTATAACAAATAATTTCTTACAACATATTAAAGAAAAATTTTTTTATGCGGTGAAGAGAGACCGCATAAAAAAGTCTCACTTAGAAAATATGTCAAAGGTTTACGAAATAGCGAGAAAGTGCTTCCCAAACAAAATAAATAATTAAATTGCACATGGAAACATTAAAAAAAATGTAATTTCCCAGTTTAAACATGGAGAAATTTACAAAATGCACATACTTTAATACTACTCGTCGTAGTCCAAAACGTGCATCTTCTTGTGATGAGAACATTACAAGGGTGTTATAATACCAACACCGTTGGCATTCATATACCGCATAAAAAAATCGCACAAAACAAATCACACAAAAAAAAAATTGCATAGAAAAGGACCGCACAAAAACAGGTTTGACTGTATTATTATGTTCGTGCATCGTAATTTGTTTTGCGATATTTGGCAGTATTTTATAAAAGAGAGTAATAAGTATGAGGAAGTTTATCAGGACACAGAATGTTTAGTAAACATATTCTTTATTTAACAATCGTCTTATACAAGGAGTGCGACGTCGCGTAGAGTTAACACACGTTTATGTACATAGGACTAGATTACCTTAACTGTGTGCAACGAATCAACAACAACAATAAATTAATGATTTAACACAACGATAACTCTATGGTAAATGGTTTGTAGCTATTTACAAATATATCTTTATCATCCTGAATGTAGAATTGTTTAAGAATATGTGATCGATGAAGCTGGCGTATGCGTGTATGTATCTACATACTATATCTTAATACTGATCGATCTAGTTTCACCGATTAATCTTAAAACATTATAGATACTAATAAGTTCACGGCTCGGAAGGTGCTTGATCGTTTGTTTCTTAAGGTACTGGTTGTAAGCTACTGGTTGTGTCGGTCTGGTTGGTCAGATGTTTCGAGGCATGTTAGAAATTAGTGACGTGGCGGTGGACAGACGCATTCACCATCTAAATGATCTGTCAGCCATCCAAGGTAGTTCGTCAGTTTCGTATAGATGCCTGGGAATTTTGGTTTTGCGCAACCTCGACCCCATGAAATGATACCTGTACGGAAAATAATTTCAGTACATATTTTAGATACCTATCTTGTTTGGAATTTTGCTTTGCGTTCAGTTACTTCATATCGACGACTACTAGACAAGTTAACATGGCCCATTTAGGACTCTCCATCCTACAATTACTAAAATATGAAAAATGTTCTGGTAGAAAATTATTAAATAAATAAATAAATTCAAACTACTTCGTCTTTCACTTATTTCTTGTCCCTCCATGGAACAGTCGAGTGCATAAAATGCTATAATCTATTTTTGACAGGTCATCATTAAAATTTATTTTAAAAATGTGCAGTTTATCGTAAATAGACTGTTCAGCCAGATTAATTGTATTAAATTCAAATTATTTTTCCATTTTATATGTCCTCGAAGAATTTATATATTTTAAAAGCATACAAATCTGCAAACTTATTATTGCCTGTTCTAACAACTATTATAAATATTTATCGATGGCCTTACCTACTACTTCAAGATGTCCATATGTTCCTTTCACGTGAAGGGGTCCACCGCTGTCACCCTTAAAACAGCACATACCATTTTAAATAGATGTTCAGCACTCTTAATATTTAGTCATGTAATATTTAATTATGAATAATATTCTTATATTTTAAAATAAATTAAGCAACGCATACGTTCTCCGAAATTTAGTTTAGCAGAATGAAATTTGTCATTTCAATAGTTGTAATGCCCATTGCAAGAAGTCTTGGTCTGCAAAGGATTAATTGTGATTTGGCCAAGTACTTACGAAGCAAGCGTCACGTTCGCCTTCCAGATAACCAGCGCAGAACATGTTCTCGGTAATTCGTTCCTTCTGATATCCTGCCTGATCACACTCTTCCTGTGATAAAATTGGAAGGCTAACTTTCCGCAGCTCATTGCTTACAGCTTTATCCTCTCCGGTTCGACCCCAGCCAACCACTGTAGCCGTTGCTCCTGTGTAGTCGATAGCTTCTAGAAATAGTACGAAATTTGTTCAGCCTTTCGTTCCTAACCCCAACATTTCAGGAATAAGATTCTCTAATTTTTCTATGATGTTAGTATATACCGATATTATTATAATTATTTTAACATAATTATTATTATACTTGAGTATATACTTTTCTATAATTTTAGTTTGGGTTAAACATGTCGTGAACATCAAGCTTACAGACT
This sequence comes from Halictus rubicundus, assembly GCF_050948215.1. Classification (NCBI taxonomy): domain Eukaryota; kingdom Metazoa; phylum Arthropoda; class Insecta; order Hymenoptera; family Halictidae; genus Halictus; species Halictus rubicundus. The sequence goes on from NC_135166.1 coordinate 8,632,963, forward strand.
CTTCACACGAAGATAGTCTTATACTTTTCATAGTTGTAGACATACTTTCATAATCTTATACCTTTTAATGAAATTCGAGAAAAATGGAGTGAATTAATTTGACAATTCCACATAGAGAGTTCTGTGATAGTTAAACGGAGATTTAAATATCTATACATAATGAGCTCTTTAGCGTTCAAGTTAATATAATATAAAGAGAAAAAACCATTCTATGTAATCCTTCATAGACGACGTCTGCGCACCGTACTGACTCTAAAGGAATATCTTGATATTTGTTACATAAAATCAAGCTTTACTATTTACTTTGCAGAAATCAAAGATAGTTATAGAAAATATCAGAAAGTCTAAATTTCCAGGAAAGTATGGTTATAGAAAAAGAAATTGGCAGTCGTACCGAAAGGTTAACAATCCCTAAGGAATAATTAAATCATCTTTCCTACAAATTTAAAGAATCTTACGAATTTTAATTGATTTAGGTGACACTTCTCATCTTGTTAGGGACTTTTACATACATACGTGGCATAGTGGTGAAGTGGTTACGGGTATTTCTGGTCAGGCTTCTCAGCATTTCTATTGTTAGCTGTCTACTACAGTAGCATAATGGAACGTTGAAATATGCTTTGATTGTAAGATCATGTTTAGCCTAAAGTATTTACAAAAAAAAATCAAATTTAAAGTATTTTTCAGAACCGATATCTATTTTTATTTTGCCAAGTTTTAATTTGTGCTTCTTTTCTAAAATTTTTTGCGTGTATGTTCCTCGACGTTTATCAAGCTTTGATTCGCATTCGTTCTCTGATATTGCCTCTACGCAAATCTTTTTGCTCGATGTTTATTAGTTACGTGGTCAATTCGTGTAATCGCAATGTTCTCGTCGCGTGTCTACAATCAACTGCTTAGGGTACCATTTCTCGTCTCTGTCCGAGCGATTGCGCAACTCCTTAGTGCAACACGCATACTTACTGTCCTCGGGTAAACACGCGGTTCTCACGATACCGTTCACATCCACGGGACGATCCATTTCGATGATAGCGATGTCGTTGTTGAACGTGTACGAGTGAAAGTTTTCGTGGATGGACACCGATTTGACGCGGCGAACTATCGCGTTTTTGTCCAATTTCGGACGGCTGCTGTCCGCCAGAACCAGTTTGATGCTCTTCACGTTGAATCTGGAAGCAGCAACTGTTCCTGTACACACGTTTTCATACAATCTGACATCGAGGACTTAAAGCGGCTCGCGGACGATACGATTTGTCGTACTTCACGTCGCACAAGTTGCAGATCGCGTATTTCATATTCGAATTCGAGAAAATCGAGTTTGAAAATTCGGCGAACAAGCGGCCTACTGAATAGGAATCGTCGGATCATGACCTACTGATTCTACTTCTTACAAATTGCACGCAAACTTGGCGGATCTTCGAAGTTGATTTTCTCAAAAACAAAGCCTCGAACGAAAAAAATTTATTCCATAGTTTCGACTTATTTTCTTATATAGAAACATCCCCTCCCCACCCCCCTCAACAAATTTTTCCCAGCTTATTTTAAAGTCAGCATGGAAGAATGTGGGTCAAACAATTAGGTTTCAGTGTCTTCATTTAACACTAATCCTACCAAGCACAAAACATATAAAAGTGAAACCTCTTATAGAAGGGAGAGATTGACTTGAACTTTGTACGATTTTCATTATAATATGTGCGTAAATGAAGAAGGAAATTCAGTACTGAAAACGTTTATATGATTTCAATAATTGTGAAATTGAAAACCCGTCTTTTTGACCGTGGTAGGTTCAGTGTTAATGATGCATTTATAACGTTCATGGAAAATTAATTCGAAACATAATTACATTTGTACTAGACGCAATTTCAACATGAATAGCAAACGTTTTCCATACCGTCAATGCATATGGTTTCAAGACCGTTATTTTAACAAGAAGTTGCATTTTCCGTGGAGCACTTTAAAGTTGAATTTTCAGGAGAAAATAAACCGCAGTTATTTTACTTTAATTGGTAGAAAGAGAATGCAGAAGAGAGAGAAATGTAGAAAGATCTATTTTATAAGCTAATATTGCTCTTGTATTTATATTTCTATGGAATCTGTGCAACTGTAGCAGAATCTTGACAAGGATGAATTTGCACGAACACTGACAACGTTTGTTTGATGTAAGAGTGCAGTGTTCCAAAAATATAAAAATTCATTTCACATGGTATTACTGAAGGTTTAACGTTCAGTGGAACATTTCTCATTTCGGTACCTACCCCTCCATGCAATGAGCTGCCGTGAGCACATGTCTCCGAGTGATTAAGCTTCCTGCGCAGTAAAATGAACCGCGGTTGCTCATGCTAACTATCCACGGATATTCATATACGCTGGTTACGTCTCCACCGACGATCCTTATTTTTCTTCCCACACCGCACACTGTAATCGAAGTATATTAATTCACATTATAATCGTTAAAGTTTAATATTCTCCAATAATATTTCTCAATACGTTACGATCGTGCAATTTGCTTAAGCAACTATTATTTACTATGATAAAAATTGATGTCGTGAAAAGATAAATTTATATTCCTTATTGAAGTAAGAATAGAAGATTTTTACATTTTCTTCAACATTTTTTAATATATTTAATATATTTCAGTATTTATTAATATATTTATATTATTAATATATTTTCTAATATAATCATAGTTTACTACTTAAATGCTATCCATTTCAAAAGAAAGTGATGTACGTAAAAAGACAAATTTATTTTCTTCGTTAAATCAAGAATGAACGATATTTTAATTGCAGGGGTGGATGCTGAGCTACCCCTATTATTTTTTAGACAGTAAAAATTTAACATTTGCTGTACAACAGATCAATAAAAAACCGTAAAATATATTTAATGAACGTATCGAAAGAAATACCGTAGTTAATGTTTTATTTATAAACGACTGTTTTCATTACAGCCACCTTACTTACCACAGTCGCTGCAGACATTCGGCCTCTTCGAAGACGGCGAACTGAAATCAAGTTCCGTTTCAGCATTCGTAATGTTATAGTGCACTTGGGCATTCGAGGCGCGAAGGAGTCTCTTATGGATCTGCGTTATCTGAAAGGAATATGGAAAAGTAGAGATGCATCGATTTTTATACAAATTTACATTTTCGTAGGAAAATGTCCCGACACAAAACTTCACTATGTTCATGAAATTTCAACATGATTTTCATTTAACGTGTTTCTCACACTCGCATGCACTGATAAACGCACAAAATCTGCGACTTGCATATATTGTATTTCAATTTAATATTATAACGTTGTTTCATCATCATTGTCCTGCAGAGCAATAAAGTGTTATTGCCGAATAACGTAAAAATCTAATCGTACTGATTCTCGCCTCCTACTGAAATAATTTCATTGGAAACATCCAAGGTTTTTGCAATCTTTAAGGTACAGTGGGTCCGAAAAGTATTTCAATATGAAATTTCTGATTTCTCGAGAAATTGACAACGTTTAACTTGTAATTTCGTAGAAAGCAGTAGTACAGCAATAAACGTGGACTCATTTTAAAGCTTGAAGATTCTACTGTAACACTAAAACACTAAAAAATTTGGAATTATGGTTAATAAAAGTAGAAGTCTGAAGCTTTAAAATGAGACAAGGATTATCATTGTACTATTTGTTTTAACGAAATTACCACTGTTTAAACATCGACCATTTCTCGAGGCTAGGAAATTTAGTGTTCAAATATTTTTTGGTATTAAACCCTTCTAATGTTTATAGTGCTCAGTGTTTTTTCCACTGTAAATCAATTTGTATATCAATTCAAAGGTCTTGGAAAATTTAAACTCATAGGAGAGTTATTATATAAATAGAATTATTTATAATGATAAATAATCTTGGCAAATTTCGCATTTAAATACGACACAGAAAATTTAAGCTAATTTAAAAGGTAGATCTAGAAGATTTAATCAAAATAACCACAATAATGCTATAAACTGGACAGAAACTCGTATCGAATACATCCTGGTGCCATTGATATTCATTTGATTGTCTGTCAAGCTCTCTTCTCTCTAAATTCAAGCACATCTCTCCGGTACAGAAGTGCATTCAGTCAATACTAGAACCACAAGACCCGTCAAAACAACGAGTTCTAAATTTAATTTACAATTATTCAGATTGTAACGATGCATTTATAGGAAATTATTCAATAAAAGGGCCTAGCCGAATAAGATGGTCAAAACTGCCCTTAGACGTTTTTCAATAATTAATGAACCATTCGAAAGCTGACCAAGAAAAACCCCTCTGAGCCAAATTTCAACCCCCTATCTTGCTCGTGAGGGTAGTTACAGGGTAAATTAGATTTTGAGCTTTTCCGTGCATTTTCCGCACTCTGATGATTCCCAAAATTCTGAAAAAAATGTGACATATTTTGGACCCTAAAGCGGATTTTTGAGAATTTTTTCAGATTTTTTGGATGCAAACTGTGGTCGTAAAAAATGAAAAACCTCAAAAAAATCGGAAAAATGCAGGTTTCTCAAAAATATGAAAACATGCTATTGAGCTGTTTAGTGCCCCAATAAAGTACCATAACAGGCAGTGTCCTCAATTTTTTTTAGATTTTTTCTTGTGGGCACTTTTTGTCCAGACAAGAAAAACCGAATTTTTTCGACGTTTCTGCTATTAGGAGGAAAGTTACACTTGTTGATTTTATCGCAAGTATATATTAAGGCATTTTTAACGTTATTACATTGAAACAAGTAAGTGTTTGACCTCAGAAATATGTTTTAAGAGAAAAATAAATTCTATTTCGTGCGATATATACCAGAATGTTCGCAACGTTTACAACATCGCCGGTTGGCCGAGCAGTCAAGGTGTCGGACTACGGAGCGTAAACGCTGGGTTCGAATCCCGTCGAGGGTAAAGTTTTTTTTTCCATACATCATCTTTATATTTTCAATTTTTTATTACATGGTTTATTCATGTGATTTTTAAAATATTTTTTTAATGTTTTAAAAATATTTAAGAAACATTTTTGAATAAAATATATGTAAATATAGTTTTAGAGTATCTATCACTTCCTCGATTCTCTAATTGTATATGATCTTCATTACGGTCCTCTCTAACATTCTTAATATTAAAATTCATTAATCTGGTTTCTAAGCCTTGCGTCTTCATAAATTAGGGAGGAAATGAGAAGAATTCTAAATAAATAACACGCAGCAAAGTATTGGTTTTTGTCCAATTGAAAGAAAAGGGCTACATACTACCACTATTTTTAAAGTGAGGTATCAGGTACAAATAAGCCTTAGCCATTCCTCTTTATTGTAACGTACATGAGGATGTATTTCCGTTTATAGTTACTTGATTGAAAACCATCATGAAGAGGGGAGACTTTTGTATTGTCGACAGAGGTTTTCGAGATGTTACATCTCATTTAACAGGTCTTGGATTCAGAGTTCTCATGCCTGCTTTAAAAGGTAATCGTTCTCAACTTTCGACGAAAGTGTCGAATTATTCCCGAAAAGTCACGAAAATTCATTGGGTTGTAGAGGCAATGTATAGTATACAAGGTCAAAAGTACCAGCTTCTACACAAACAAGTAGACAACGAAACCTTTCCAAAAATTGGACATAATTGGAACTGCAAAACGACTCCTTTTCAAACAGTATCCTCGGTAGATACTCTGGATTTTCCGGAAATGACAGAAGTAGATTTAAAAATTCTTTTCACGGAATCTTACCAATTTTCGCAAGCAATTTCTATATCTGGCGGAAATCGTGGACGAACACAATAATATAAATATTAATTTATTGCCTAATCCAAGAAAATAATATCATTAAATTCGAAGTCAAATCGGAGTAATATAAATAAAAGTTAGTTAAAAATGTTACCTCAATATTTTTTAAAAACATTTAAAAAATATTGTTAAAATCACATGAATAAACTATATAAGAAATTGAAAAAATAAAGATGATGTATGGAAAAAAAAACTTTACCCTCGACGGGATTCGAACCCAGCGTTTACGCTCCGTAGTCCGACACCTTGACTGCTCGGCCAACCGGCGACGTTGTAAACGTTGCGAACATTCTGGTATATATCGCACGAAATAGAATTTATTTTTCTCTTAAAACATATTTCTGAGGTCAAACACTTACTTGCTTCAATGTAATAACGTTAAAAATGACTTAATATATACTTGCGATAAAATCAACAAGTGTAACTTTCCTCCTAATAGCAGAAACGTCGAAAAAATTCGGTTTTTCTTGTCTGGACAAAAAGTGCCCACAAGAAAAAATCTAAAAAAAATTGAGGACACTGCCTGTTATGGTACTTTATTGGGGCACTAAACAGCTCAATAGCATGTTTTCATATTTTTGAGAAACCTGCATTTTTCCGATTTTTTTGAGGTTTTTCATTTTTTACGACCACAGTTTGCATTCAAAAAATCTGAAAAAATTCTCAAAAATCCGCCTTAGGGTCCAAAATATGTCACATTTTTTTCAGAATTTTGGGAATCATCAGAGTGCGGAAAATGCACGGAAAAGCTCAAAATCTAATTTACCCTGTAACTACCCTCACGAGCAAGATAGGGGGTTGAAATTTGGCTCAGAGGGGTTTTTCTTGGTCAGCTTTCGAATGGTTCATTAATTATTGAAAAACGTCTAAGGGCAGTTTTGACCATCTTATTCGGCTAGGCCCTTTAAGCAAAGTGCAAAGTCGCACGGTGGGCCAGGTTCCCAAAAAGCTGGATAAAATTCAGGTCTTTGAATTATACATTATTAATTACAAACGGAACCGTTTTAGAGTTTTTAGGGTCGTAGAAAAAAACTACCCCTGCTTTTCGACTGTTAATATTAGAAGTGAGACGCAAGCGAGACAGCAATATATTCACGCTTAACTATAATCTTCCTTCGTCTTCTAAGAAATTATAAACGACAAAGAAATTCGAATCATTATAACCGTAAAATAAATTGTAGTGCAAGGGGTTAAAGTCACGTTTACTAAGTTACATACTCGTCTGAAACGTGATCACGTCCATGCGCACGTTGAACGTTATATGTCTTAAATAAACATTTCAGCAACGATCATCGTTACGAATTCGAGTATCAGGTTATATTACTAGGCGAATTTTGCTTAAAATCTGAAATGGATTCTTACAGGTACTTAACTGTATTTTCAAATTTTTTCAGATATTCCATTAAAGGTGTAACATGCTATTGCATTGTCATATGAAGATATTGGAAAAGTGTTTGCGTGGAATTGTGTTAAAAATGTTATAACTTTTTCTTGGTGTGCATGGATAAACAAAAATTTTTGCATTGTTATGTGAACACTACTGGCAAGATTAAATCAAATTTTAACTGCTCCATGTTGTTTCTGTAACGGTAAACATGGAAAGCATAAACATAAACATGTTATAATAGTAGCAGTATATATGAATATTTGATTGCTGAATATTGTTTATTACTTTTTTTTTCTTGGGGATTGTATTCCCTTTAACATTACAATTTTTAACTAATTTACCGAAACTTTCATTTACATGTTCAGACGTATTTAATTGGAAGTTGCAGAAACCGAGAGTTGCAAAATTATAAGAGTATATAAACAGCTAATTAAAATCATATTGCAAATCAACAAATTTTTTTATTTTTCTATAAGGTAAAACACTCCCAAAGGTAGTTTTATAAGGAGAGTTTTTTATTCTAGTAAAAAGAGAAAATAATATCACTGAAACCGTCCTCTTTGTGATAAAAAAAACTGCACAATTAAGGCAGATACGAATATTGGTCCATTGATTCTGGCCTAGCGTGCGGCGCGTGAAAATGAGATGCACAACTCACCGCTGGGGGCAACGCGTAGCTGCAGCAGCATATCCCCAGGAGGATGAAGAAGAATTTTTGTAGCATTGTGGACCGACGAGTACGGTAACGGTATTGCAGCTCGTATGAACGGCCGGTGTCGTGGTTCGACAGGTGGATCCTCTGAATTTCGATCTGCGACCGGTCGCCCGGATGGTGTATCGTGCCCGTGCCGGAGCTGGGGCGTGAAAACTCTAAAAGTGTCGCGATCGTTTTGCCGTTTTATAGTAAATTATAACTATCGAAGGAACCCGGTCGGTGGGGATCGTCAACCTTGAGTGGTGCGATTGCATTGGCAGATGTTGCATGTGACAGCTTTTAAATCAGTCGTCGGTGTCCGTGTACACGCGGCGTTGTCTCACCTGTACAGAGACCACCCACACCACGGACACAATAGCAAAACGCTGATTTGACCGTGTACAAACACCGAGGACCGTGGCTTCGCTTGTCTCTTCAGTCGAGCATAGTCACCGTCAACGAGCAATGTCAACACGGATCCACTCCTCTCCCCCTTCTACACCTTCGGTGTCCTTCGTTTGCTATTGTTCTTCATCTTATTTCACGACTTACAGCTCATCTCCCCCCACCCCTTTCGGCTCCACCCTTCCCTCTACTCGGTTTTCCAGATCTAGTTGACTGGATCAATGTCACTTTCGTCAGCCGAAAGCCTTCGGGCGCTTCCAGCGAGCCTCTTCTGGCATTGTTCTTCGTCGAACGATGGACCGGTGTCACAGATAGCCTGTCGGAACGCGCTGATAGGTGGAGCAGATGGGAGAGGAGTGGAACCGCTCGTTCTCGTGGTTGTCGACGATCGTGCGTTACATTTTTGTCGAGTTCGAGGATTGAACGTTCGTGCTTCGATCCGACGACGCGATGGGATCCCGGATGCCCGAAGACGAATAAGACACCACTAGGAATTGACTTCATGTTGTTAAAGTTTGGGAGATTTGTTCCGAGACCACCTACTTGCACAGTGGATCCAGAAGGTGTATAAACATTCGTTTTCGAATTGAAATTCTGACAATTTCGTTGCAAACAATGGCACAACAATAAACTTAGTCTCATTATAAAGCACGAACCTTACGAAGCATACGAACTTGTTGTGGATTCAACAACGAAAAAAATTTTTACAGAGGTGTCGATACATTTTGAGGAAAAATGGGTCTTTAGTTTCTGCTTCAGTAGAATCATTCAGTTTCAGTAGAATCTTCAAGCTCCAAAATGAGTCCAAAAAGTTCGATTGTTTTTTAAGAAATTAGAATAGGTTTAATATCGCCAATTTCTCGAAAATCGGAAATTTTATGTTCAAATAGTTCTTGGAACCACTGTACGTTCGTTGGTGTCATTCGTGACGATGATAGTCGTCGTGGATGCGATATTTAATGAACTGAGACGCATCAAATTGTTTGAATCTGACAAGCGAAAATAGATGAAGCATTATCATAGATGGAAGGCGAATATAAAATGATCGAGAATTGAGTTTACGTTGACGAAGTTTATAAGATTTATTCGAAGAGTCCGAATACGTTCGTTAGTATCATTCATTTCGATCACAGTCTCGTAGCTGCGATGTTGCGCGACTGCAATGTATCAATTTCATAAACTTGAGAAGTTCTTTAGAAGAGAGTGAAAGCACTCCCATTTTTTATATCTAGTATACTATGGGATGCCTGATTTCTTCCTGTTTGCCTTGTAAGATTGATCTTTTAAAATTGTGAGATTATTAACCCTCGGACTCCTGCGAGTTGTAGGCCTATGCCGAAGTCAATTTCTGACCCACGCCGACATTTCACTACAGTTAAGTGATGGCTCGGGAACGGCTTTCGTCGTATTTCGGATGAAGAACAAGAAGAGGGGACTGCGAGTTTCTTATTTCGAAATAAAAAGCGTCGTCTTATATCGGAATAAAATTGTACACATTGACGGTCGCTCGAGCTTATCCCCACCGCGACAAGTCACGAATGACTCCGGCATAGCATACGGAGGGTTAATAAACCCTCTTGCGGTTGGCGTGGTTAAACCACAACTTTGAGGTTGACGCTTTTCTGAAACATTTTTCTTGGAGAAGTAAACCACACGTCAAAGTCTTATATAATGGTTTGAAGTGAAAACGTGTACTTTGATCTTTAAATTATTATATTATTTCTTCCCAGCTTCAATGATCAGTATGATTTGGTACAGTATTTACAACATTTTTGTGTAATGTATAATTTTTATTTTCGTAAAGATCCGAAGCTTAATGATCTGACACGTGAGCCTACTATGTTATCTACGTACTTAATTTTCATCTATATTTTCCAAAATTTTATTGGTTTTGGTTCTTCCGTCTTCACGGGTGCATAGGTATAGTTGTCACAAGATGATCCATACAACATTTTTAAACAGTTTACTGAATTAATTTAACTTAAGTTAATTTAACTTTTGAAAAGATTAAAGACTAAAAGAATAACAATTCACTTTTTGTTCGTCTTTCCGCTAAATCGAACATGTTTAATTAGAATTTCCCCGTGTTCCCTCGTTACGTCGAGCGGAGTTAGTTTCATAACAAATTTTTAGAAAGTTCAAATCGCGTAACTTGAAAATAATTTCTTTCGACTTCGAGGCGCGAGTAGTAAAAGTTTTACTATAGGTGATTCCAAGAAGTTCGCGGAGTTAGAGCAATATTACTAGGTTGCTATTGCGGTTTGAGAATCGGGTCAATGTAATGGCGGCGGGTCTTCAGAATTTGTAAGGCCAGACCAAACATTTAACCAACAAGCGTGGAAACGATCGTATCATTGTTTTTCTCGCTCTCGTCGCACTACTCGTAATCCCATTCGCAACGACGCTCCCTGTTCTACTAATTACACGTCTAATCTGAGCGCCACGAGATATCGAGATAATTGGTTGATTAAATAAGCCAGATCATCTCATATAAATTTGCGTTGAGCACATAACCTTGCTTGGCGATTGAAGCCGATCGCTGTAGGGTTCGTAGAAAGTTCAATATTTGTTTTTATCATTATTTATTTATTACGCCCAGTTTTCTCAGCCAGGAAACGAGATCGGTTTACATCTTTCTTGCGTACTAACATCAATTTAACAGTTATAGGCAAATAAAGAGAATTTATGAAAGAGTATTTAAAAGTGATAAAAATTTATATATAAATATTTAAACACTAATTTTCCGATTCTCGAGAAATTATCACAGTTCATCGACAATTTCTCGAGAAAGGGAAATTGAATACTATTTACTATTCTATTCTTAATCTACACATTTATTAGTTTGTATTTTCTATTATTATAGGAAATTTACAATCTATTTGTAGACTGCAAATTTTTGGCATTTGTGACGAATTCGAGGTGAAATTTAAACTAGTAGGAAAATTGAGATAATTTAAGAATGTCGATATATCATTTTCAGTGTGTTACAGTTATCAAACAGAGGAAGAACTTTCTACATGGCCTCCATTTTTTACATATATATGTATGTGAGCTAACTAAATTTATTTGAAAGGGTACTGCAATTACTATGAACTGTATACTGCAGCCCGTTTGAGGACCGAGTGGGTCGAACATGCATGTCCTTTTTCCTGTGAAAGTTTAAATTTAATTGGAGTGCAAGTAATTCACATTATAAATTTATGGTAGCCAACGGATCGTGCATGATTCTATTTTCCTACTCTTTTTCTGCAAACCAATCCACAGTAACAATTAACGAGCATATAAATCGATGCAGAGTTGAAAATTTTACAGTAATATGTGTTTGTTATTTCAACTTGTTATTAGCATTTAAAATAATTCTCTGTTTATACTGGCTCCAAAAAACTATTTGAACACTAAATTTCCGATTCCGGAAAAATTGTCGATATTAGGACTAAGAAAAAAAGAAGCCTTGAGCTTTAAAATGAGACTAGGTTTATTGTTGTACTATATTCTTGCCATCACGGTCTAAATCGGAGATTTAGTGTTGAAATACATTTTGGATCCAATGAAATTTATTGGTCCGGGAGGGCGATAATAGATTCTGTCATTTATTATTGACGACGATTGCCAATGTGCATCTACTACACTTAGCGTTTTGTGCCATAAAAGATACGATACACATGCACGATTTGAAGAACAAACATGCCAGTACACTTGCATCGTTAAATGATGTTGAGAAACGCCCGCGTTTATCGGATGGTGCTGTAAGATGCGAGTAAAAGCGGGAGAATTGCCAATGTGCAGGAAAGTGTTGGATAATTTATGCGTATCCTCCTCTCGTAATGGCCACCGCGTTTCTCAATGTGTTTGTTGGTTTTGACCCAATGTTGATTCGCAATATCGAAGCTCAGTATATATTTGAATGTATTCGTACGTGATTTATACTAGTATGTCAACCACTTCCTGATTTTATAAATTTCTTTACTGAGAAAAACTGGATAACATGATTTCTGGAAACGTTTGCCGATCGTGTTCGATGACAAACATCTTACACATTTTACTCAGTTTGAAATAAGGAGTTTTATATTTCCGTATTTGTACATATAATTTAATACTACTGTTTGGAAATTTGTGTAAAATATCATATAAAGTTTAATCATAATAACACTAGAAAAACCAAGGGGGCTGAAAATGACTTGTATGGCATTTCTTATAATCATTACTCATTTTTACTACATTTTGTTTTCTAAAATTTTGTATGACTTTTTCTAAAATATGTAAATAATTAATTCTGTAAAGCATGCATAGACCGAAATGAGTCAGGTCGTTTCGACCCCCACGAAACGTAGGTAAACTTGTGATTTTTTCGTTCTTTTTTTAATTTCTTCATATTGTTGCATGGCCGCAACAAATCTTCGCTTGTATATAAAAACATGTAACGCTTGTATATATTGATATGTTTCTGTTTTCGATGCTCTTGGAATAAAGACAAAACTTAGACTATCGCCAATATTTAAAAAGGAAGTACGTACATGTTGTAATATTTTATAGGAAATTTTTAAATGTGGCAATTTCTGCTAGGCATTATCTACGTCCATACCAGACAGTATAATATTATAATAAATTCATTTATTAATGGAAACCACTTGTATACACTGCAACTATATCTGAAGATACAAATGAACGTTTCATAAGACTGATCTGTTAAGTGTTTTTATAAGAAAAAGAATCAGTTCAGTCGTCAAAAAGACAATAAAGATACTCGTTGACTCGTTGACAGGATTACCATGTACACAAGCCGAGTTATCGAAGTTCTAGTTAATGTTGGCAGAAACGATAAGATGATGTAGGACAGAGGTGTGTATCTTACCTGTAACCCATGACAGTAGGTCAAGGTATATGGGTCACATTACCCTCATGCGGGTGGGCCATTGCTTTGTTGTCACAACGTATGAGTAATGTTTTCAGAAGCCTTGCCTTATTTCAGCTTATCACCAGGGTCAGATCGTAGCCATGATTTCGGCCTTTTTTTTCAGGGGCAAGATAATTTCCGAGTCGCCAACTGTAATGCCTCGTTATGTACACGAAGAATTATTGTTACAACGATCGAATTCATAGTAATCTTTAGACAGCTATAATTGCCTTGTAGATACTCTAGCAGGTAGACCATCTCCTTACACGTGTAGGTTGTTACATGTAACATACTTACAATTGAAAGCGTTTTATTCCTTTCTGGTACATATAAAACTATTGTTGTTGTTATGCGTAAAAAATTCAACGATACATTATGTTTGCTCGTGGAAATTTCCATTGGTAATTCCAGTTTATTTTTTCTCATAGTACCTGTCACAGTGATATTCCGACTTTGACTCAAATCATAAGGTATAAAGAAATTATCACATGTTATATTACGTCCTTTGAGTTGCTTTATAAAATCATGTAGTGTAAGCGACCCAATTACTGTGGCTACATTAATTATACTTATTTTTAAAGCATAATGAATATTAAAAAAGAGATATATAACATATTAACTGATTTTAATGAAAGAAATTTAATATCTCTTTCTTAATATTCATTATGCTTTAAAAATAAGTATAATTAATATAGCCACAGTAATTGGTGCCCATACAGTGCTTTACCCTAAAACATGAAATTCTTGATCTTTTTTGGGTCGTTATCCCGGTAATTTGCCTGTATACATATTTACATATTATTTGCATATGAATTTTCATATTTTGCAGATTTGCTTGGAATCTATTAGCGAAACAGTGCGGGTCCGTCGCAGTCAAAACAAACGTGACATTCGATCGACAAACAAGCTATAAATCGCGGAGTCTCCACATAGGCTCTTAGCATATTGAGTTTCGTTTATTTACTTATTTATTTTTACAAATTTTGCTGATGTTTTTGCATTGCAGGTCACAATGATTCGAACATCATAAATGTAACAATTTTTATTTCACACTTATGCAATTAATTTTGCAAAAGACTCGTACGCTATTCTAAGATACGCATAAAAATAAGAAAAGTCAATAAATTTGATTCCAATAAGATGGTACTTGAAAAAGTTATATATCCAGCTGGGTCACGCAGACCCGAAACACCATAAACGGGTTAACCCTACATGACTCCAGCGAGTTCTAGGCCTATGTCAGAGTCAATTCTGACACGCGCCGATATGTCACTGTCACTATAGTATTCTTTCGATATAAGGCGATGGCTCGGGACCAGCGTTCGTCGTGTTTCGGATGAAGAAGAAGAGGAGAGGATAGCGATTTTCTTATTTCGAAATAAAAGGCGTCATTTTGTATCGGAATAAAATCGTACATATTGACGGTTGTTCGAGCTTATCCCCACTGCTACGGGTCACGAATGACTCTGGCATAGCATACGGAGGGTTAATCGGCAACTTCCTCAGGCCACCACGAAAGGACAAACTGGTTTCGCTTGTCGGACGTGTTAATTAATCATTGTACCTGGTCGTCCTTTTTCGGATGCTTAGAAAGGATCATGAAAAACAGCGCGAAGGTGAATTACCTCCGGCGAGATGACCAAGAACCTCCACATCTTTCGCGTACCGAAATCTTCGGCAGGTAGGAAGATCTTCGGGGCCCGCCGATAGTATTCGGGCGGCAGGAAATTTACATACGGTTAGCCTAAATTTTCACTTGGACTACTCGCCAGTCCAGTATTCCGTATAAATATAGATGTGACGCTGAACCGAAGACTTGTGTGAAAGTGTACGCCGTCTTGGTAGGAAGTGTATTGTCCGCCGATTGAACTTCGCTGGCTTCTTTTATTCAGTGGCCGTGGTGCGACTCGGTTATCGACAGTATCGCTATCGTGTGCAACGTCGAAGAATTATAGTGTCCAGTGATAATGTGGATTCGATCGTTGGTTTGCATGCTCGTGCTGGTCGCGGTGACGCGTAACATCAACTGCGAGGAGGTAAGCACTGTTTCGCGATAGTACTGACGCTCGTGTCAAATGACTACTGCAGTTTATTTTGCTTGGAAACTGCCTCGTAATTTCTTTATAGCTATTTTGCATAAGAACAATTTTTATTACATTCTTATTCTGTACAGGATAATAATAATCTATTTGGTATTTATTTAGTGTTTATTTATTTGGTATTTATTTTATTGTATTTTATAAATTTCGGAATCGACGAATGACGTTTATTCTTCTAAGTGGTGCAACTAGACTGCGGATTTTCTGCACTTATGACAGAAATGAGTAGGTGAAACTTATTAAAATTATTAAGAGGGAAAATATCTTTTTATTAACTCCTAGTATTGTAAGGGATGCGTAACATTTTTTTTTTGCATAAAAATCTGCAGTCTAGGTATAAGAAAAATATAAAATGACAATCAACTGGCTTTTCGTTCGATGCAGCATTGTGATTATTAATCGAGGTCGTACGTTATGGTAATCCAGCTTCGTCGGTTGGTTACTTCGAAAGAAAAAGTTGGTAAGGATGAATATGAGATAGAAACTAATACTAAGAATTCAGAACTAATACAGAATAACGAATTCTGTAATAATAAAAACAGGAAACGCTTTGCAATCGACCAAAGTGTATGTTGTCAATACATTCCGAATATATTGCTGTTTTGAATGGAATCTTTCTATCGGTAACTTTCGTCTATTTATAAATGTACAGTTTAAAACTCCGTATGTTATGCCGGAGTCATTCGTGACCCATCGCGGTAGCGGTGGGGATAAGCTCGAGCGAACGTCAATATGTACAATTTTATTCCGATATAAGACGACGCTTTTTATTTCGAAATAAGAAACTCGCTGTCCCCTCTTCTTGTTCTTCATCCGAAATACGACGAAAGCCGATCCCGAGCCATCGCCTTATATCGAAAGAAACCTGTAGTGAAATATCGGTATGGGTCAGAAATGACTCCGGCATAGGCCTAGAACTCGCAGGAGTCTGAGGGTCAATTATGAATGAACGTTACGAATGGTTGAATAAAAGGATTATCCTTCTTTAAGTATGAGTGTTTCGCCAATAAACAAATCCCATAAAATTTTATCAAAATCCAGACTTATTTAAATATTCCTATACAACTCATTAAACAATGATGGCACGTATTATACAATAAGGAGCAAAACTGATTACACACTATTAAAAACAGCATAACATTTTTCTAATTAGTCCAAATAACTTTAGTGTCTTTGGGAAGTTAGAAGGATTAGTAAAAGTGGGAAAATTGCCATTTTTCACGATTTTCGACTAAAAATCGTACTTTTAAACGTTTATAACTCGTAAACGAAGTAACCAATGTCGGTGAAATTTTCAGCGTGGATATAATTTATTCGAGCGAATCAAACACATTCTTTAAATTTTCAATACAGGCTCAGATAAGAAAGCTGAAAAAACTAACTTTTACCATTTCTTTCACGATTCCGAACAATTCAAATTTTTGTCAAAAATTTTTTACATCTCGTCTAATAAACTAATCCTTCTAAAGTCTCAAAAACACTAAAGTTATTTGGACTAATTTGAAAAAAGTTATGCTGTTTCAAATAGTGTGTAATCAGTTTTGCTCCTTACTGTATATTGAGGTTAATTACTTATTACCTTTCGAAATATTATTTTCTTATAAATTTTCCGCAGCACTTCCCTAATTTAAATTAATTCAACTAGTTTACCAACTTAACTTATCCTCCATGCTTCTTCTCCACGCGTTCGTCCCTAATCAATTTAAACTTTTGATAATCAAACTGAATATTTACCGTAGGATGCACAACCAGGAGTCATAGCCAAACCAGAGGTCAACATGAATAATGCAGTGAATAACGCGACGACGGTGGATGACAAAAATTTTTTGGAATGGTTATATGGTGTCATAGGAGCGTCAACAACAACAACAACAACACGACTTCCGCCACCAGCAAATACTAATAAAATATGTCCACCTTGCAGTAAGATAAATTCTTTTTCCTACTAATTGAAATGCTAACTTCGGAACGAATTTGTTCTTCATCTTTTCGAAAATAACGAATACTAAAGGGAAAGAATTTTATTTACATGAAGCAACATTTAATATTGAAAGTAATAACGTCGAACTGTACTATGTGATTTTACAGAATGCGGGCTGACAAATACACAAAAGCGTATAGTGGGCGGCACTGAGACGCAAGTTAATCAATATCCATGGATGGTATTAATGATGTTTAGAGGACGATTCTATTGTGGCGGATCTGTTATAAACTCTCGCTATGTATTAACTGCAGCACATTGCGTTGACAGGTGAATTCATTTTCTGTTTTAACTAGTTTCCTCGTCGTAGCATCGTTGTTGTCGTACAGCGCGATTTAAAAGTAACTCAACATTGTCCGAAATGAATTTCACTTAAAGAATTGTAATCTTATAACTTATTCAAATATCACGCTTCTGAAAGTATTAAGGGTTAAATTTCACCTTCGCAACCCAGAAATTTTTAACTTTTTTATATATAATCCTGTAGATCTTGTCGAGAAAATGGCAAAAATCCAAATTTTAACGTTAGGAATGCACTGGTTCAAAAGTTATGCGTGTTTAAAGTTGAATCGCTCAACTTGATTTTGCAAAAAAAAAATCGATTTTTTCGCAGAAAGAAAGAAGAAATTCCTCCCTTAAACTGCAAGACTCGTATGAACACTATTAGCAATAACATTCCTGTTATTTTGATGATAATGCTGTATATTTCGTAAATTGATTTGGACATTCGTAATTGTTATAATGTGTATTCATACCTTGATCAGGTTCGATCCAAAACTCATGTCGGTTCGGATATTGGTGCACAATCGAAATACGACAGAAACCGACGCGCGAACGTTTAAGGTTGACAGCGTGATGAAACATAGTGGTTATTCATCGTTCAACTATAACAACGACATTGCTCTAGTCAAATTAACCGAGTCCATAGAATTTGAGGGGAAAATGAGGCCTGTGTGTCTCCCAGAAAGAGGTAAAATAATATCTCGATTTCTCATTTGCGATCGTTTGTGCCATTTTTGAAAAATGTCCATAGGGATCGGTCGTTGGTTTAACCGTTACATTGTCAAGCAAATGAATAAGTAATTTTTAGACTAACCGTACCACGACCGGTTTCACATTTTTTATTTTGTAATTACTGAAATTACAAAGACGCGTCCATTAAAAATTATTAAATAAATTTGCTCTGTATAACATACAAAAACTTTACATACATGCACGCGCTCTAATTAAGTCAGTATAGTTATAAAAATTGCGAGAAATCTAAATGTAATTTTGATAAAGCAACGTATAATAGCAGTCACATTTTGTGATCGGTAGGGTTAATACTAAAGCTTATTTATGGTAGTATTTATAGTATTTTGGATTCAGTGTAATTCGTCGCATAAAAGTCACGAAGTTTCACGTCTTTCCCAGAGAAAACTTTTGCTGGCATAAACGCCACAGTAACCGGATGGGGCGCGATCGAGGAATCTGGTCCTATTTCCCAGACTCTACAGGAAGTCAAGGTGCCCATACTCACGAACACTGAATGTCGTAATACTAAATATCCATCGCGAAGGATCACGGACAATATGATCTGCGCTGGTTACAAAGAGGGAGCGAAGGATTCATGTCAGGTAATTAACAACAAACTGGATCAGCTTTATCTTTACTAATACTCGCGGAAAATCCATAATTCGCTATAACGTACATTATACGTATGTACGTACATTGTACATCATACATATCACACACACACGCATATGCGTTCATCATTTTTGTACATAGAACCTTGACTTGTAACGTTCAATGAACCGACTGTCAATTTATTCCTCAACTTTGTTTTTTTAGGGAGACAGCGGTGGTCCATTACACATCGCCAACGACAACAATTATCATATAGTTGGTGAGTGCTACATTCTATCGATTAACTGTTAATCTTTTCCCTATGGTAGATGTTTTTCGGGAAGTTGCAATTTTTTATTTATCGAAGTTAGTTTGCCAACGCAGCCACGTTTTATATCGTTCATACTTATATCGTGTGCAAACACTGTTCCCCGATCTCTCGCCGCTGGTGTCGAACGTCGAAAAGGATAGCGAGTGAACTATACTAATTCAATGACAAAACTTTTATGTTTTTAATTATTTCTTCGTTTCACTTTCACCAGCATATTTGCGACATTTTTCTAATTAAAACGAGTACAAACACGACGCAATTCGGATCACATTTACTTGTTTAATTCACGTCACGGTGGAACCTCGAGCATCGATTCGGATAATCGAGGTTCTACTTAACCGTGAATTAACCAAGTAAATATGCTCCGAATCACGTCGTGTTTGTACTCCTTTTAATCAGAAAAATGTCACAAATATGCCAGTTAAAGTGTTGCGAAGAAATAATTAAAATCAAAATAGTTTTGTCATTGAATTACTGTCGTCGATACTCCCGTAGCTTGTTACGCTTTTCGGCGATGGAGCTTCTGTGCGCGTACGGAAATAAACCTACCATAACGTTCGCAGGAGTCGTATCCTGGGGCGAAGGATGCGCGAGACCAGGCTACCCCGGCGTTTATAGCAGAGTAAACCGATATCTGACATGGATCTCCCGCAACACCATGGATGCCTGTTACTGTTGATTTGAATCGAAATGGAGAGATGAACAACATTTATGACTGACATAATACTCAGCCGTCCTGACGCCGCAAGGACGCGGTTCACCATAATATCCACCGTATCGCGGCTTATTGAAATCCGGAAGCTTAAAGTACTCGAGGACTACTGAAAATACTAGACTGCGGAAGTATATACATATAAGACCATAATATGGAGTGAGTATGCTAATTATGCACGACCAACAACAGAATGGGCATCTCGGCATGGAAACAAAATTCATATAAAAATCAAATAGCTAAAATATGAATGTTAAAGTATATTATCATCTTTACAAAATTATAAATAGTTTTTTTAGTTAGCACTCTTCGATTGTTGCGTAAACTATTAATTATTATGTATTTTAGCATGATAGGCTTGTTGTGCATGATTAGTGTCCAATCGATCGTAACAATGCAGTTGTTGCTACAGCGCACTGAGCCTAATAATGTGCTAATTACAATATCTAATTATGATTTCGAAACAAATTCTGTATATGCAGCAAATTACAGAGTATGCAGAATATGCAAAAAACATGTAGAATTCGGAAGATATGCAAAGTGAACGATATATTTTTGTGATCATTTAATCAGCACAGTCATACAGAAATCTGATGTATTTAATTCATGACTACAAAAACATTTGCATAAAATTCCGCAGTTTAGTAGTTATACGTTTAGATAAGAGCATACATGACGATGAGAATTTCTGGGAGAGTTACTATAATTTAATGAAGTCTCCTTATTTTTTATTTATTTATTTTCCACGTCTCGGTTAACGAGTTTTGTAAAACCGCAGTCAATCAAAAGTCTACATACACGTGCCACATTAAAAGTATGTAAAAGAAAATTTAGAGGCATAATGGATGTCTTTCTTATAAAAAAAATCGTGGTGTGTACTATCCACTTTTCAAGGGATACATTAGTGCCAAACTTATTATGATCGTTTTAACGAACAAAATATTTTTATTTTAATATGTCAGGGGTAATGTAAATTTTCGCGAGGCATGTTTTTGGCTCGTTTATGCTTTCTATAAAGAAATTTAGAAAACTTGACACATACATTTTGTGACTGTATATTGTAAAGTCGAACAAAATGGTATTTTTGACGCGTGCTGACGGGACAAGACATATACGGGTGACGAAACAATTGAAAATTAAGGCACGTACTCCGAGGCAAGGCTGGTAATATCGAACGTATGAGAAAGAAAGTCTCCGGAACTTTCTCTGTTTGTTTCGACTTGGAATTTCGGTGAAAACTCACGTACCTTTCCCGACACCAGCACATGGTTCCGACTGGGCCAATTGTTTCGTACGTAATGTCGTATATACCGCAGACACTGTAACGAGGTGATTATTACTTGTTTGCACACGTAAGATGGATGCGCCTTTAGTGATCACGCGGTACTGTTACCAACCAGTTTCACCGCTTCGTGTTATTAGCTATTGCAAGTGAACATTTCAGTATTTCGTCTTCCGATACATTCGTCACTACTTGGCCATTATGTTCAATGTAACTGAAATTCAGGTAGATGTCTCTGAAGCTATTTATTTCATAACGAAAAGACAATGTCTTTTTTGTTAATCTTACAATTGATATAAATAGGTATACAAAATGAAGTTACAAAAACTTGGAAAGCAGAACCACTAATGATATCAATAACTAGTATTCGCTTGAAATATTGATGTGTATTTCAGCAAAGAACTACCTTTTTATATGGTCAATGAAAGGGACATTTATTTTAAATCAATTTTGGCGATCTGTCCCACTCTATATAAATACATTAACATTTAACTACCTTTCAATGATGCTCAATTTCTTGTGTACACGTTAGATCACTACTTTACGTTACAAAATACTCTTTGCTGATTATACAATAAGTAGTGAAAAATATTCTGCGAAATTCTGCATTCGTTTCGAAGTGACATAAACATATACAATGGGTCCAAGAAGTGCTTGGACATTAAATACGCAATTCTCGAAAAATTGCCGACATTTAAACTGTAATAATTTCGTAAAAATTAACCGCACAACGAAAAGAAATTCAAATAAGTCTTAAAATGTGTCCAAACATGGACTCATTTTAATGCTAGAAGCGTCTAGTTTCACAATCCGTCGTTCATTTTATTCTAAGATTTTTTCCTGATGCACTGGGCGAGTAACTAAGTAATCACCATAGATTTAAAGATTGAAGCTTCCTCTTTATAACGACACCTTGAAAATTTATGTACGATTTTTTTTAGTACTTTCATCGAGCTTTGCATGAGAGCTGCGCCGCCATCTTTACAGTAGTGTACATAGGTTACACTGTTATACCAGGCCTGGGCAACTTCTTCCCCGCTTCGCGACCCCCGCCACCGGTGCACGGGTTCCTCCACCACTGGCCATTTCATATTACCCTACCGTGCTTTTATCTCTCCTATATAAGTTCCTAGCCCTGCGGCTCCTTCTCCCACACTCCATAGGAGCATGGTGGGGGATCTCAGGAGTGGGAAGAGGACTCGCTTGTGGCTCGCGAGCCACCTGTTGCTCAAGCCTACGTTACAGCACGAGGACTTTACATGACCGAACTTATACCTCATTTTTGTTTCATAAAATAGTGAAAAAAATCGTATATGAACTGTTAAGGAGTCGATGTAAAGACTTCACTCTTCAAATCTGTGGCAGTTTCACTTACGTGGAAAATTTTGAAAGTTTTTGAAGACGATTGAATTTGCAGCATTTTTTAGAAAACTGGGTCTTCAGTTTCCCAGCTTCTATATATGTAAAAATATTTTAAAGGAAAATGAACACTACTTTGCGAAAGTAGAGGCTTTAAGCTTTAAATGTGTCCAAACTTATGGTTGTACTATTTGTTTTTACGAAATTATCATAATTTCGATAATCTTTCGAGAATCAGAAATGTAATGCTTAAATACGTTTTGGATCCACTGTATACAGTATACAATACTCATTATTTCTATTAAACATTTCATGCTGCGACGAGCGAACGAAAGATTACGAGTTCAGATAGCGCCGCAACATTATGTTACGGAACAGGTTGTTATTTAATACTCCTAACACACTTGTGAGATTACGGAACTCGTTGTGTTGGTTACGAGGCGTAGCGATAGTACTTAAATTAATAACAATAACTCTATTTATTATGTTACAAAAATAACAAAAATTCAAAACGTAATGAAAAACAGGATGTGAAAACGATGAGAAGATGATGCTAGAGAAATGACAGTATAAGCTTCTGTTAATGGTCCTATCATAGTATTCATTCGATATTTATAGCGCATGTTTAAATAAATTTGTACAAATCACGAAAAGGGTGTTCAAACATTTATTTCTAATAACAAGAGCGACAGGGTAACCGAATTTTTTGGACCAGCAGTTAGCTTGTCTTAATTTACAAATCATAATCAAATTGTCTTGTTCAAGATGTATAACTGAACCATACTCAAAGTATAATTCATAATCGGTCAATGTAAACTACCAAGACATTTGGTTATTTTCCGAATGATTCGAATGAGTTAAAAAAAATACAATATTTTTCAATTTTTTCAATATCTTTGCTGTTTTATATTCGATTATACTGTTGTCATAAATGTATAAAATCTACAGTCTACTAATAACACTGTAAGCATTTCTCTTTCTCGAAACACATACAACCACACACAACCACGCATACACACACTTTCAACCTTGGCGCTGGTCCAAATTGGGATACCCTCCCCTATATTCCAAATATGATTTTGTTGTCAAACAACACGTTCATCTACTAACAAAAATTGCTCTACTTGAGTCGTTTAATGCAAAAATGGTGCAAGTCAAAACAGTTGACCATTGGGTAACGAGGAATTAAGTTCAAAATCTACAGGAAAAAAAATCTTTTAATCCAAAAATGTCCGAAAAATGTTTTAATTCCTCGAAGGTATTGATTGTTAAGATCATTTCAACCACTTAATGTACACAATAATATTGAATTTTTGGTCAAAAAATGATCAGATTTTTTAAAAGTGAAAATTTAGTGTTTATACATAATTAAATTGAAAACAAATATTTTCAGTGGCGTAGCAGCTGTACTTTACCTGGGGGGGGAGGGGGGCGAGGCATGTTGTTTATTCGTACAGGTTTCTATACAAATATTAGAAACCGCCCGCGTCGAACGAGCGTGAAAAATTTGGTGAGTAAATATAACGGTCGCCCGTGTCCCAGACGAGCGCGTACAAAATTGCCAGTAAGACGCCTTCGTGTCTCTCACGGGAACGTATGCTAAGATGTTATGTAACTTTTTCCTTTACGAAAATGTTCTCCGGCAGCTTTGTTAAGGGGTTTTTAGCGAAAAATGCGGTCCAGTCAGAGCGCGGATACAGCGGACGGCTTCCGGCTCGGCGACAGATCCCGCTGAGCGTGGCGTTGGCATTGGCCGAGCCGAAATCCGTCTGGTGCAGCCGCGCTCTGATTGGCCCGTATTTATACGTTAATAGCTCCTTAACAAAGCCGCGGAGAACATTTCTGCAAAGGAAAAAGTTACTTAAAATGATCTCAGGAATCACCCCTATCAAGGAATTGCAATATTTTTGGGGCACCCTATATAAAAGACAATAATAACATGTCTCATGCAACCCACACTAAAATTATACTACGATTACATTATTTAATAACGATTAAACATTTGAGATCTGTTGTTAAACCGAACAGACAAATATTTCGATTTGCACCACTGACGCAATTAAACGGCTCATTTGATCTCGAGTAACGAACGTACTTGACCGTTTAATTGCTAAAGCGTGAAACACTGCGATTTGTTTTTAAACACAGCCATTCGCTTCGCGCTAAATGTCAGTAACTAGAAGTCCTTGGGGTTGTGTCGCTTCTTCGACCGCCAGTTGAACGTTCGTTTCCGCTATGTCGTATAACCAATAGGTCTCCATGTTGCCCTTTCCCTGCGGTTTAACAATCATTTTGATATCACGCGTTTCGCGACAAGGGAATCGGACTTTTTGCGATACGAACCTTTACAGAAACTACACCGCGTGAGTCAATGCTGTAACGATCTTCGGGTAATAGTGCTTTGGTGTCAGCCGAGATATGCACCTTGCCTGGCTGTGACATAGAATTTATGGGAACAATACAATGTTTATGCAATCTTATCGATAATTAAACGACTGTTGGACTTTTATCAGAAGTTTGGTAGTAAACTCAAGTTTATTTTTATGCTTTTTAGAGGATTTATACGCCTATGTAGGTGAGTGAGGAAAATCGATCTTCTAAATAAAAATTGTATAATTTGGTAGCCTTAGGTACCCTTGTATTGTATTTCCTGAAAATTTATTTAAAAATTCATTTTGACGTAATTATTGCACGTAATGTCATAATCCTGTTACAACGCTATTTAAATTACTTCTTCTAAACTAATGTTTTCAATGTTGACTTCAAATATTTCTGGAATGTCATGTCTTCTTTGAAACGTTCTAATTAATACCATTTGGAGTAAAAATCAAACGAATATCAAAGACAAACTTGCTTTACTAGTTCCAATGACTACTACTTTTCAGAAAATGAACATTTTCAATATCGGTTATGACAGAAGCTACTGTTTTATCCACTTGAGAAACATTCTCCTTTAATTCATTTATTTCTCACATTTTTAATTTTATTTATTTTTGTGTTAGAGACTTCAGAAAAAGATATTTTAGACGTTCAGAACAATTTTTCGAAAGCAATTGTTTTGAAAAACATTGTAAAGTATCATTTAATTGGATTTGTGAAGAAACTTGTTCTAAAAAATCAATTAAAAATATATACGGTTGTCCATAAAATATTTAAGACAAGTCACGCGAACAGACCCTTGTTGCTTGCCCTTGTGCTTAAAAATAATGTATTTTAATTATTCATAGATGAGAATTTGTATGAAAACTACGATTTTCCAGCATTTTAAAAATAGTAGATGTCGAAAAACATATATAAAATATTTCCTTAGAGGAAGTTTGTCCATCGTTTCGATCGATTCGAATCAATTTTTGATTAAGCTATTCAAGACATTCTACTTTATCTTTTCCTAGTCAAAATGCAGCAAAAGCGAACTCACCAAACTAGTTGATTGCATTCTTGACGCAGTATTCACCGTGTCTCCGAAGAAGCAATATCTTGGCACTTTGATGCCAACAACACCTGCCACAGCTGGTCCAGAATGAATTCCTAAGAAAGTAGAACACGTTTGTACGCGACTGCATTCGTGCTCTATCGAATCTCTCACATTTCTCATGAAGAACGTCAAAGATTTTTCGATCCGCGCGTCGACGTAACCTTTGATGATATAAAGTGGATCCAGAAAGATACTGAAAGTATTTGAATAATTTCCGATTCTCGAGAAATTGTCTATGTTGGAACTGTGATAATTTCGTTGAAAAAGAATAGTACATTAATTAATTTGGGCTCGTTTTAAATCTCGACGCCTCCACTTTCGCAGATCATCATTCATTTTTTCTGGAATATTTGTGCAGGATATAGTACGTGAAAAATTGGGAACACATTTTTGTTAAAAAATCCTATAAGTTGAATCGAAAATGCTACAAGTCTGTAAAAGCATAGAAAAATATTTTTTCTGAATCCGACACAGATTTGGAGATTGAATCTTCTCCTTTAAATCTACGGTGGTTTCAGTCACGACCTCGTAAATTTTTAAATATTTTTACAGATAAAGAAACCTTTTTCTTAATTCTTTATTTCCACCATTTTTAATTAAATTATTCTTAACGAAATTATCACAATTCGAAAATGAAAAACTTCTCGAGATGGGAAATTTAGTCTTCAAACACTTTCTGGATCCACTGTAGTTCGTATAAAATTTCACAGAAAAATACTGTCGCCATGTTATAAAACAGCGGATTTAGATAAATAGATTGCGGATTGTTAGGCAAATCTAAAAGTTATCTGCGTTTACTACAAGATACAGGAGATAAATAAACATTTATTTCTTAATCTTATTTTCCAAATAATGATACGTAAAACCACGACATTCATAAAATTTAAATTTTTAAAAGGCTTGAGACTCACATTTAACATGAAAGCTTTTAAGTTACGAAAAAATTAAACAATTAAACAATACATTTTACATTTAAACAATTAAATTGTTCACGTGCGAAATTACCTATTCGAATGTGTATATCAAGGCCGGAGGGCAATTTAAGCGATTGCACATGCTTTATCAATTGCAGCGAAACGTCTGCAATGTTCTGTGCATGATTTTCAGTCCTATCGGGTGCACCACTGGCGGCCATATAAATTCGACCAACTGTTTCCACCTGTCGGAACTCGTAACAATCAAACAACGCGTTACGAACACGGGAATGCCTGTGGAATTACCTTGTACACGTTGAATTGGTCCATTAAAGAGTCGAAACATGAAAAAACAGCATTCATCGACGAGACGATGTCCATTGCACCTTCGATGGTCGAGTAATCGAAATCGCAGAGCTCACAGAATAGAACGGAGATTGACTCGAATGACTATGGAAAACCGTCGAAATGAGCTCGTAAAATGATTTTTATCCGATTCATTTGATCGTATTTTTACCCGAGGATTAATAACGTAAGTAAAATGAATCTTCAGTTTCGTATTTCACTGCCACAAAATTGGTTCCTCATACCTCGCAAGTGCTCAAAGGGCACGCGCCAGTTCTCAAACGGTCGGCCACCGTCTGAGGGATCATAGAATATAAAAGTTCGTCACTTTTATTTTTCCAACGGTCCAGCAACGCGTAGCTGTTCTCTAACTCTGTCGATCGTTGCTCCGCTCTTTCGAACATCATTTCCAATCTAGAACGGACACAATCAAGTGGCAGATCATTGAATTTCACCCAAAATCGAAAAATGATATTGTACCTTCCGCAATGTTGCCATCCGGCCAGAAACATTTCCCGACTCAGGCCATGGGGGTTCAAATCGTTCAAGTACAGACCCATATTTAAAAGCTCGTCCAAACTGTTGATTCTGTTGGACCGTATTTTGTATTAACTTCATTGCATTATTATTCCCAGTTCAAAGAAATATTAGTTTTCAAAGGGGAGAATTAAAAATGCTTAAAAAATAGAATTCAACTTTTCGCCTAGCAAATTTTCCAACACCAGATTATATCAACAATATGCTTAAAAATCTTCTTTTAAACAATAATCCTATTCGGTCATGGATCAGAGCTTTCTAAAAGACTGGAGCTAATATTTGTTATTTAATTTAAATAATAAACGGATAAATACCGTCTGAGACACATTGCTATTTAGATAGAATGTTCTTCTTTGCACTTACAAGGGGCTACACAAGTAAATGATCGCCTTAATGTCGTCCAAGTATCTCATTTGACCCTTCAACAAAATGCTCCTAGCTCCCTGGCTCCCTCGTCTGTCTAAACTCGAGCTTGTACTTGCATTATTGTCTGGGTTTGATGTCGTATTTCCATCGATCGACCGAATCAGTTCTAATTCAAACATCACCGAATGCAGATACATTACCTGCGCAGGTGTACGCACATCATTATAGAGGTTGGCGATTTTATGAATAGGTATTGTATATCGATTAAGTAGGTTATCGGTACACGAGGATGCCTTTTATTCGAACGAAATTAAATGTGAAAGTATGGACTCTATATGTATACAGGGTGTCCTAGTATTGACGGTACAACCGTGGAGGGGGTAATTGTACATGAGAAAATCGAAAAGAAGGAATTGTAAGTCGAAAAGAAGGAATAACATTTTTTCGTTTGAGGCTTTGTTTTCGAGAAAATCGAGTTTAAAGATCTGTGGGGTTCGCGTGTTTTAGTATAGAGCTGCTCAACATGCCTATTATGTAGCGGGCAAGGGCGCCCGCTGATGCCCGTGGGCACAACTGCGGGCAAAGCTACGGGTAAGTAGCTTAGTTGAGTGGGGGAAGCCCGTAACACAGCCGTAGCTGGCCACGTAGCTGTGACAAAGCGCGTGACAAATACATGCAGCATTGCCCGCAGGGGCGTGGCTTCGTGCCCGCCGTTCTGTGTATTCCCAGGGCAAGAAAATGCTGCCCGTACGGGCAGCGCTGAACAGCTCTGCTTTAGTATATGGAGGAAGTAGAATTGTTTGGTCATGATCAGACGCGTCAGACAATTCCTATGGAGTAACATGAATAACTTTTCCTTACATTGCCCCACGTAAAGGAAATCCCTTTAGGCCTGCGCAATTTGAAGATATCTGTGATGTGTTTGTTCAGAATGGACGAGCTGCCGCCCCACGCCTGCAATAACCTTTCGCCGCCCCCAAGAACTCGCATATCCTTGTTTATCACAACTCCAAACGGGAAAAGTCTTAAGAGAAAGGTACAGGACACTGGTAATAACTCTTTCACCAGTGGCGTCTTTATTTTGTTATCCTTCGCGATCTAAAAACTTCGAACATTAGAACGTGAATTGTGACAACATATCGAAATAAGATTGTTTTAACCACTTTTTCTGCATTGACGATAATTGATTCAACTCTGATTCATTCGAACTTATTAAGTGATCTATTGGGGTCGATGCGGCCCCACTCAAACTGATGCTTATAATTATGTGTCACTATCAGAGTTACAACTATTTGTGGATTTAAATGAAATTTTACTATCTCACGTTTCTGTTTACCATTTCGATAGAGATGTTAGACATAAGTTAATTGGATCATTGCACTTCTGAAGTACATTTTGAATGTCAGTTATGGGTTAAGCGGCCTACAGACGATACGATTTATCGTACTTCACAGAAACAGAGATTTTGTTAACAATTGTCTTCGAAACTTTTGATATTTAACGCAATTGTAACGGAGTCACATAACTACTTACGTATTCACGATTGTCAAAATCGATTCGAAATTTAACCATCACATTCCTGGACCCTGGGATGTTATTTGAACTTTCTAATACCTTGATGTTCAGTTTTATTTTGTAAATGTCTTCCGCTATTTGAAATAGTTGACCTGTAGGACGTGCGCGGGCGAATTTGTACGAAATTATTAATACAAATGATTCAATTAAACATTTTTTACTGAATAAAATTGAAAATAGAAATGTTACAACTCGAAATGTAATTTTCTTATAAAAATACAGGGTGAGCTAGTAATAACTACTATCTAAAACAACTCGGAACCTATTGATTGTATCAAGACACTTTTCCATGAAATGTGTAGCATTTTACGGGACGCGTTGAATGATTATAATTTGAGTTTTTACATCTCATTTTTTCTGATATCAAGGTGACCGTCAGTTTTCTCAAAGACAATTCAAAGTCATCATATTATAGATCGCTGAATTCGTCTTTTTATTGGAAACAATGTGTTATTAACAGAAAGGTACGTTGACTTTGAAAGTACTCAGGGTCACCTTGATAACTCAAAAAAATGAGATATAAAAAAATCAAATTGTACTCACTCGGTCCGTCCCTTAAAATGTTACATTATTCGTTACAAAGTTTTTTGGTACAACTAATATTTATCGAGTTATTTGAGATACCTAGCAGTTCTTACTGACTCACCCTGCACAAGAAGTAAACGATAACAAAGTTTACGAACGCATAATATGTTCTCGTGAAAATTAACACGTCTTACCCATGAAATAATGTGTGAAACCTTGCCTAGTACTCCGATAAACTAACACTACACCATCCTTGTCGACGTGTGTAGTATACATCGAAGGGCTTTTCATTTTTGGATAGGTGAATCTCATTTGCATGTGAATGTTGTCGACGCTTTGTAAAAAGTCGCAGAAATAACGACCGGTGGCCTTTATTGTGTAAACATACCTGCAAAAATAACAAAACGGTTTTCTGAAGGTGGCTTCAAAGTAATCTAACTTCTCTCTTTGCACTTTCCGATGTATAAATGTATCTGCCTCTGTGTGCAGCGTCTGTAAAACGATTTATTTACACACGCAGTTCTGTGTATAGTTGTAAAAATATAACTTATTCTACAAACAATTTTTAATTGGATGTGAATGGATTATTCAAAACTTTTATTTCAGTTTACGAAAACGTAAAAAATTATTATATATATTGTTATCTATTACCGTATATATGTTAAATTTGTTAATAAATTAACAAATCGTGTAGAACATTTAATGCTCTTTACCTTCGGGTAATTTTCACTCTCCAGTTGGAAGTAGCTGACAAGATCGGGTTACACCTGACACTTATCGCTTTTCTTACATCAATTATTAAGTAATTGAGACAATGTGTGTTACAGATTAAAGAGTATAACGAAATATTTTGTCTCGTTTGATTCAGAAAATACGCGTTTGCTTGCTCGAAAATGCAAATCTTATATTCAATCAATACTAATGAAACGTTCAACGATTCGTGGTCGTTGTCAGTGATAATACTGTATCATCTTTAGCCTCTAACAATATACACAATGTCTACTAATAGCTTATTGAGCTAGCTAGTTGATATAATTATCAAAAGTGGATCCACTTACATAAACTAATTTCAATCGCATTCTTTAACGTATTTAATTGCTAAAATATACTTTACCACCTCTTAATTGTTATCATAATATGCATCCGTATTAAAACTTCCAACTTGCTTTCAATTAGTGAAAATAATTAAAACAAGTCGTGTGGATTTTGTACATCCGCGAGAAAAAAGAGTAGATAAAATTTCAAGCGACAGGAAACAATAAAAGAATTTAAGAATATCTGTGTATTGTAACGCATATAAAAATCGTACAATTTTTAAGAGGTCCTTGCAAATTGCAGAGTTGGGCAGTATCCGAATAAAAAATTATTTGAATAGCTTTCAGGTACAGATACTCTGTATCTTTTGTTTTTATTCGATGTCGGATGAATCGCGAGAAGTTATCTGTATCTTTATTCGTCGAGCGTCTGGTTTCGAGATTTGTATTCGACCTGCCTCTCGGATGATTTTCTGGCTATCTTCGGGATTTATTCGAGAGTCGGATACAACGCCACCATTTATTCGACGGATTTATTTGTAGAAACTCGGTGACGCCGAGTGTCCGACCGATTTTAGTCGACGAATAAAAATAAATTTCAGAATGTATTCGAACTCAGATGTCGCGGCGAAATTTATCCGTAACTTTTATTCGTTATTTGAAGCTCGATTTGGCCAGACGATTTATTTGAGGATTTATTCGTGACGAGTATTTGGCAGAGATGAAAATCAGATGTATCTTTTATTCGAAATTTGATTCGAAGCTCGGATAGCCGACTCGGAAAGCTAGGATGACCTTTTTATAGAAGAACGAAACATGTGTTACTTTCTTTTGGCTGCAGGTGTGCGTTGTTTTCAACAAATGCAATTTTTTCATAGAAGGGAACTTTTTAAAAATTTGCAAAAAAATGAGAATATAGCCCCAAGTGTCCTCTTTACAGACCTCTTTTTAAAAAGATGAACATTTTAAAATTGACGAAATTAAAATGATCTGAAGCGAATGCTGCATCGCGATATACAGCCTTGGACGGCCGGACACTGTGCTGGGTCAAGAAATTTCGTGACATTTTACAATAAATGTTGAACCGTAAGACAGATCAGGATGAAATTTGCAGTAAAATTCATTAAAAATTATGCCTATCCACTGATAATTGTCGTCATAAATATATATTTTCAGTAATAATTTTTTAATTCATTGTTTCAATTTTATTGTCTTAAAATAATATTGCAAATGGTTAACTTGTTATTTATTTAGTATAGTTCCAGATAATTTAAATCATCGAAGTCTTTGATTCTAAATTTCTGCATTTTTTACAGAATCGGTAATTCAGAACTGTAGACAGAAAAATGCATTCATTACATTACAAAATTTATTTGTTTAAACAACCGTTTAAGTAATAAAAATGTATTGGTTTAAACAACCGTTTAAGTAATAAAAATGTATTGGTTTAAACATTTGTTTCAATAATAAAAATGTGTTTGTTTAAACAATTGTTCAAATAATAAAAATTTATTTGTTTAAACAACCGTTTAAGTAATAAAAATGTATTGGTTTAAACATTTGTTTCAATAACAAAAATTTATTTGTTTAAACAATCGTTTAAATAATAAAAATGTATCGGTTTAAAGATCTGTTTAAATAATAAAAATTCATTTATTAAACAGTCAATTTAAATAATAAACATTTACCTATGTAAACATCTGTTTAAATAATACAAATCTATTTGCTTAAACAATCGTTTAAATAATAAACATATATGTGTTTAAACAGTCATTTAAATAATAAAAATTCATTTGTTTAAACAATCGTTTAATTAATAAATAGTGTTCGAATATTAATGGGAGTCACTATACCATAGTGTAAGTATTACGACTTGGCAACGTCGCTCGGTCTTTTATTCGAACTTCGAATACAATTACGAATAAAAGATACATGTGATTTTCATCTATAAAGATACATTTTGAGTTGCGAGTATCTGCCGAAATTCACCGTCGAATAAGTGGTGGCGCTGCCTCGAACTCTCGAATAAAAGTCAAAGATACTTTGCAACTCATCAGCTGTATCTTCGAATAAATTCTCTCAAATAAATTCTCGCCGCCAGAGGCGTCGAATACGCATAGCCGTTACTTCGCGATTCAGATGACCCATGGAAGACAAATGAAAATCGTGAAAAGTATCTGACGGATAAACTGTGGTGAATATGTATCCGAGAGATATGAGTTCGAATAAAAGATATCTTTCAGTTGTTTGTATTCGAAATTTTAAAATAAATTTTTGCCCAACTCTGCTTGCAAAGGACCTACAATCTTCGAATCTGTGGTGAGTTAAGCCACGAAAAATATTTTCCAATGTGTTTACAGAGATTTCAATTTTTAGTTTCCTGAGGAAAAATGGATACTGGCTTTCCCGTCTGCCAGAAAATGAACAATGTTCTTCGAAAGTAGTACAGTAAAGTCTTGATCTAAGCCGGACGGAGCTGTACGACTTTAGTCAGTTCGCCTACTCCCTCGGTCACCGAGCAGTGTAAAGTGTAAACATGCCGCGAAATCCGATACCGGGTCGGGTATATCGGTGTGAGCCAGTACTAATCCAATTACAAAGCTTCTTTATTTTTCTCAATTTTTTTATGGGACATTTACCAACTTGTCCGTGGCATTTTTCTGATTAAGATAACGCTAAACACGATACAATTTGAACTGTATTTAGTGATTCAATTGACGGCATGTACATAGTGCGCCTTCGGGCGCGCAGTCTGTGTTTACCATGCGCTATTCTTTTCTACGTTCGGCGCGGTCGATGATGTCACAAAAAAATGGTAGCTCTACACGATCCATGCCCCGGAGCACGGGCCCGAGGATCCGACTTAGATCAAGACTTTACTGTAGCTTCAAGCTTTAACCTATTTGCATCATTAGCGTATATAGACGCTCAATTTTCCTGGTCATTATCACCGGAGCGAATATATACGTTCAATTTTCCTGGTCAAATATAATAAAAAAAAAGTTTGGTAATGAAGGCCTTCTTTTCATATTTCCTTATGATGCAAATGGGTTAAAATGAGTCCAAGTTTATTCTTGTACTATTTTATTTTGTGAAATGACCATTAGTTAAATACCGACAATTTTTCCAAAGTCGGAAGAGTTGAAATACTTTTTGTTGTCACTGTTTATTGAAATTAATAAGGATTTTTATTAAAGATCGGTAGTGTAAGTATAGGTATTAGTAGATTTTTTTATTTGTACGCTGACTCGGAGATTTCGACGAAGTTGATTGGCACTTACCCTAAGTTGCTAAAATATCTTACGAAACATTTTCCGAAGAATCGCATCACATTATCTATAGAATCTTCGTTCAATGCTGCCAACGCCGCTGCCAAGTTGGTCATAAGATCGTCAGGGTATATTTGTCGCGTGTTGAAAACCATGTGCTTGCAATCAGCTTTTTCCAGAACTTGCAGCCAAACTTCTTCGCCATACTCCAACTGTAACGAAAAGTTTATCTTCAATAGCAGAATTTCGTCTGAAAATAATAATTTCCTCCATAACCAAACTGCAAATTTTATGCATTTGCCAAAAATGACTGCACGGAACACAAAACTGTAATGGCTAGACTGCGGATCTTTGTGCAACAACTCAATTGTAAGAAAACGAAATTAAATAAAATTGTACTTTTTCTTTTAATAATTTCTTGATACGGCGGAAATAGCAATTCTTCCAATGGCTTCACAGTTTCGTATTTTATAAATTCAGTTTTTCATTACCAGACGGGTTTAACAATTTTTTTATGAGTTACGGAAACTCGTTTCACGCAGTTACTGGGCCGTGAAATGTTTGCATCGATTGTGTTCGCAAAAAATCCAATATATCTACACGAGAGAATCTGCTCGAAAATGCAAAAACGAGGAGTTTTCTGGTTCGGTTCAGACCTTCTCACCCCAGAATTCATGATCGATTTTCAATAGAAGAAAGTGAGAAATCCAAGAGAAGAGGATATAAAAGGAGAGAACGTGTCTATTGGTCGCAAGGGAATTTCTCCTTTCCACCCCTCTGTTTCTCGTGAAAAACAAACGCTAAGTGTTGTACGCTACCTTTCAAACGAGATTAATACGATTCGTTCGTGATACGAAATACGTGTAAAGCTTAGTAGCATTAAACGTATTTCATGAAAAATGTATTTCATGTATGTAGAACGCACGACGGTATGAATAAAAGATTCACTTTATCGTTTATGATCAAAGGTAATTCGTGTTTCACATAAATAATTCAGAATCTTTCTCTTAGTTTTACGTTAGCTAATTTTTCATGCTCTCATGGATTTAGTATTTAAATAATGATGCAATACGAGAAAAGTTTTTCATTACAATTTATTTTCCGTTTTACCTTCATGAATGTACAATCGGTCACAAAAATATTCGGACACCACTATAGTTTTGACTATTATAGTTCGTACTTCAGAAAATGCAATAAAAACAAAAAGAGGTTTCACGTATATTACTATGCAGTGTATAGTTACCAAAAACATAAGAGATATTTATTTACGATAAGTGATTACATAAATAATACAAGAAAAATGGAAAGTACGCTCATTTTCATGTCACGAAAATATTCGGACACTTGCTATACTTCTCAAGTTTCCAGGTTCCAGGAACTGACTGAAACAATGTTTGTAAACATATCATTCATACTATGTACAGAGTATGTTAGAGATCGAATATTTGTCAGTCTTGCTCAAAATTTGTGCGAAACGGATCGGAAAAGTAAGAACACGTCGTTTGATATGCGACAATTAGTCATTTTTCATCGGGAAAGGGGGAAATCGATTCGCAAAATTGCAAATTTCCTCTCCATAATTAGGAGAATCAAATGTGATCCTCGGATAAGTGCTCCAAAGTTAGCAGCTGAATTAAATAATGACCGTGGAATATCAGTGCATCCGGAAAACATAAAAAGAGTGTTACGATCAGAGGGCCATAATGGAAGAATAGCTCGAAAAAGCCGTATATTAACGCGAACAACAGGATGAAGA
Organism: Halictus rubicundus; assembly: GCF_050948215.1. Taxonomy (NCBI): domain Eukaryota; kingdom Metazoa; phylum Arthropoda; class Insecta; order Hymenoptera; family Halictidae; genus Halictus; species Halictus rubicundus. Next base: position 8,669,286 of record NC_135166.1, read on the forward strand.
GACTGTTGCGAACGTTAACTAATGGCGCTGGTTTGTATGAAAAACGTTCTAAAAGTGCGTAACAATAAATTTAATAAAAACAACTGAGAACGTACAAAGTTCAATGCCAAGTTCTAAGCAAAGGTTATAAGGTTTAAGTCCGTACAAATGTTAAAATGTTCTTAACCTAACGAAGGTTCGTAGCGTTCTGGTCCTAGTTCATCTGGAATTCCTTACCATAGCTCGGGAAGAGATAACTTCTTTGGTAGGGATAACCAGGGGACGAATCACCAGTTTGGGGCGTAATCCAAAAACTGTGCAACGCTTACTGACTCTGTGGTTTCATTCTCTCACGGAGCCTCGGAGGACGCTGCACAAAGATTCCTTGTTTCAAGGATCTTTCCCCGAAACTGGTGTCGCCTTTCCGCTGAGTGTGGGCCTGCGATGCGTCAATTGTCATTGAGTGGGATACGGCTGGTCTGTTTTCCCATTTCGAAACAGGACACTTAACTTTCAGCCGTACCCAAGTCCGTAATAAATTCTTAGGGTCAAGCATACCAATAAAGAACTCAAAAATGACAGTGTTCCACTCGATCGCAACGAAGACCCAGACACGATTTTAATTTTCGCGGACGAGTCCTTTAATATTTATGGAAGCGATTATGGTAACCGTGTAGCCGTATGTTGTATGAGCGAGTGTGAGAGTGTGAGGGAGAAAGACCAGAGTAGGAATTGCGACAGACAGGTGTCGCATAATAGCCATTAGCAACACCTAACCAAATTGTGCACGCATTACATCGGCATTCTGTGCGAGTGCGAGAGATTGCGGCGAACCTTTGTAGTGTACAGACGTTCCCTAATAAAGTTGTTAAGAGCACCACACGATGGACGAATTAGAGTATGGCGGAAATCGAAAGAAGAATTAAGCCGAGACATTTGCAGCCGACTGTGAAACACGGTGGTGGCTCTGTGATGGTGTGGGGCTGTATTTCGGCCCATGGAGTAGGCGAATTAGTTATTATCGACGACATCCTCGATAAAAATAGGTATCTGCACATTTTGCAAAACAATTTTTAAAAAAGTGCTGATAATATGGGACTTGAAAGTGGGATGAAATTTTATCAGGATAACGACCAAAAGCACAAATCGCGTATTGTGCAAGAATTCTTATTATACACTTGCAAGAATGTCCTCCACCCACCACCGCAATCGATCAACTCCCATAAACAATAAAGACGAACTAAAAAGACTTCTGCGAGAAGAATAGCTACGTATTGGGCAAGATTATTTACAAAGAATAATTTGTAATATGCTAACGCGTTTACGGCATGTCATAAAACATATGGGATATCCAACAAAATATTAATTTATAAAAATAAGATTTATATATAGTAGTAGTAGTAGTTAAGCTTAGTTTTGATAGTGTCCGAATATTTTCATGACATGAAAATGAGCGTACTGTCCATTTTTCTTTTATTATTTATGTAATCACTTATCGTAAATAAATATCTCTTATGTTTTTGTTAACTACACACTGCATAGTAACATACGTGAAACCTCTTTTTGTTCTTATTGCATTTTCTGAAGTATGCACTATAATAGTCAAAACTATAGTGGTGTCCGAATATATTCGTGACCGACTGTATTTTATTTTTAAAAGAATGAACATGTGTTTCAGTTGTTGATAAAGGACAGCAGCAGGTTAATATTATTTTTAATTGAACGAAAAGTACTCAAATGAATTGAGATGATAAATTGATACGCGTGTGAAATGTGAATTTTATAAGAACAATAAATTTCGAATTATACGTTTAAGGTGCAGAATCGTAACGTCGGATAATAAATGTACGATAAATTGTCACGATAAATTGTCATGATAAATTGATTGGCACGATCAAGCCGGTCTCTGGCTCTCCATAGAATAATCAATGTTTCTCCTAACGTAACGACTCTAATCACGAAAATGAATATGGTCCCCACACCAATAAAACCTATAGCGATTCAATATACCAAATAGTCACGCGAATTTCCCAAAGCAGATCATTATAGTTTAATAACTGAATCTTAGGTGGCTTCCAGTCACGTGTGCGTGTCGAATGAGCGCTGCGTTCATAAACGAGCCCCTGCCATTAGTGCGATCATTAACCATATGTTCAGTCTAACTTGGTAATGTAAAAGCACTCGGATTAAGCATGTTTGTTGATACTTTCTGGTTGCTCTAAACTCAGAATTCCATACTCCAAAAATGTGTTTATTAAATGTGTTTGAAATAAAATACTAAACCATTTGCTGCATCCGATATGCACTACATTAGTTATTTAAAATGTTTTTAGATTTAATTAAAAGATTTAAAAAACATTGATTCAAGAGATACTAATGAATTTGTTTAACAATTGTGTCCGTTAGTAGTTTAAATTAACCTATAATGCAACTTCCACGTTCTTTGCAGTCTGATTAGTGTCTAACGAGGACAACAAAATTTAACTAACAAAGAATCAAAAATACTTGAATATTCTCAATCGTTATACAATGGATCCAAAAAGAGAAATTGTCGATATTTGGAATGTGATACTTTCGTTTAGAAAAATAATATGACAATATATCTGGCTTCATTTTAAAGTCATTTAATCATTTTAAAGTTGAGATCTGTCAGAATTGTAGAAATTGTAGGCCTTTAATACTTAATAACTTGTTGTGGAATATTTGATTAGGAGCGAATAAACCGCGTGTGACAATGGCACATAAAATAAAATCAACAGGTGTTCTTAAGTACCGGAAGAAGTATTCTATTTTTAAAACTTTACAGTACAATTAAGGTGCTGCACTGAAAGGAAGTCTGTGTCCATTCATATTCAGATATCTCGTTTAGCGCGTATGTACCTTCAAACCATTTCCTTCGCGGATTACGTGACGTCTTTATTAAACGACTCATTATTTGTAGACGTCGTGATAAATAACGAATTTTCACGACGGTTTAAAAACACACTACAGTAAACACGAGCTTCGGAAATCCAGCTTAACGTACTGTATTGTAGCATTAGGAGAGCAATTTTTCCAAAACTGTAATTTTCTTGTCACTCTACTGCCAAATGACGTCGATTCATTGACCCGAGAGAAGACTTGGGACATTTATTTCCGCCACAGCGTCCAAAGAATCTGAATTTACAATAACTATCGAAAACTGATAGAAATCTTCGAATTGAAACCAAAGTAGCCAAAATATTCCGAGAAAATTTCAACATAAGCGAGTTCCTCCTGTAATTATCCTGGAGATCCTACCAAGTTTCACATAAATTTCATGTATATTCCGATACTATTGTATAACACCATAAATCATTTTCTTATCAGGTAAATTGTTATATTAAAGGACTTTTAGACAACGTAATAAATCATTTGTTCTCAGAGAAATTTGCGATCTTTATACTCTATTACCGATACGAAATTTTCATCTTTTTACAGTAAGGGATATTTCTCATCAGAGAAGAATAATATGTAGTGAATCAAAAAATACTAGAACACTAAATACCCAATTCTCGAAAAATTGCCTACATTTAAACTGTGATAATTTCGTAAAAAACACGTCATTAAATCTGGACTCAGTTTAAAGCTAGAAGCATTTAGTTTCATAATCCATCGTTCATTTTATTCTAAGATTTTTTTCATGATGTACTGGACGAGTAACTAAGGACGCGTTTTTTCTCGAAAATGCTATACATTCAAACGTGTGTGGAACCTTTGAAAAATTTGTCTCGTAATTGAAACTTTCATCGATTTAAAGATTGAAGTTTCCCCTTTACAACGACACCTTAAAAATCGATATACGATTTTTTTTTATCGTTTTATCGAGCTTTAAATGAGAGCTGTGCCGCCAAATTTGCAATAGTATAAGTTACACTATGAGGGCTTTGCACGACCCGAACTTGTTCCTCATTTTTATTCCATAAAATAGTGAAAAAAATCGTACATCAACTTTTAAGAAGAGGGTTGTAAAAAAAAGCTTGAATCTTTAAATCTGTAGCAGTTTCTGTAGCAGAATTTGCCACCTGTTCATGTAAAATCATGTAAAAATATTTTAGAGAAAAATTAATAAGAGAATTGGAAAAGTTTAAATAGTTTTGGGTTCACTGGACACACAGTATAATTTATCTACAGTAGTATATACAGTATATATGTATTCTAGAAGAACGTGAATGTAATTCGATCATGACACTCCTGAATCTGGAGCACACTTCGCTGCGTCGGGATCAAGATTCTCGAGGTACATATATGCACATTCGCATGCTACACTTGATATTCATTAAAAATGTTCAATCGCGAGCCACTGAAATATAATCGAATCTAACAAGATAAAAAGTGTCAATTACATTCAAAGGAACTTTCATTACCAGTTTAATTGGCGCGAATTGAATTGATTAGGATTAATTATATTGGTTGTGCACGTGCTTTCCATTTTGCTCGTGTCTATTCTCTTTCTCCTCTCGAGTTTCTTCTCACTATCGTTCGGTTGCTTCATTTAGGGTCAATGAATTATTGTATTTACCACATTTAAGTCTCTATTCCGAATTTTCTATTTGTATATTTATCTTAAAATTTCGTAACTCTTTCGTTTGAAGTTTCAAACGAACGAAAAAAATTTTAAAGACATGTTTAAATTGTGAATAAATAGTAATTGGGCGAATTAACTCATTGCCACTTTCTTTTCTTCATGGGTACTTAGGGTGAGGAACCTAATTACAGTGGGGGTACCAATTACTGTGCCTATATTAATTATGCTTATTTTTAAAGCATAACGAATATTTAAAAAGATATATATATATATATCTTTTTAAATATTCGTTATGCTTTAAAAATAATATATATATATATATATATATATATATATATATATATATGTAACATATACATTAACTGATTTTAGTGAAAAAAATTTAATATCTCTTTTTTAATATTCTTTTTATGTTTTAAAAATAAGTATAATTAATATAGGCACAGGAATTACACCACAGTAATTGGGTTCCTTACCCTACAATGATTGGAACTTTTTCGGCTTTATAATAATTTTCTAGAAGAGAATCAAAATTGACGATGGCGTTATGTGACGTTTCGTCAAAATATGGCAAGAAATGAACGTACGACTCGTCGATGGTAGAAACAAATAAAGAATATAGACGACAATCTTTGTAAGTAAAGAACGTGACAAAAAAAATCAATTTTTATCGCAGTGCAACAATTGTGGAATAAAGTATCTGAAATCCATCATTTTGATGGGTCAAGTAGTTCCAGCAGTTGCTCGGTATGTTTTACGTAGGAAAAAGTTACGCTTTGTCTAAAGTTACTGTTAAATATCAAACATATCGTACACATCAACCTGACGCAACGGAAGTTCGATTTCCATCTCTCTGCGTTCTCCAATTACCTTTACAACAAATACAAACAAATAGCAGTTCGTTTTCGATTTTCCTACCTCCTCCATTTGCTTTTATGCCGTGCAACTTTTTTCAGTCCCAGGGTAGTTGTTCCAGTTACTGTGCTGTTAAGCTAACTTTTTAATTCATGAATTAATGAATTATTTTATTTCAATTTCATCTGCTCTTTTATATTGATTCTCAAACTCTCTCTTTTTGTCCGAATACTTTTTTCAAGTTACAAATGTTGACATTTCACAATAATGTAATTGAAATAAAAGGAAGGTTTTGGTCTCAATTAGTGTGTCTTATGCAGTGTAACATATACAATGTATACCTTATATAGTGTAAATTATGTCAATTATCTATTTATTTAGTTCTGTTAAATAGGCGTTCCTTTTCTGATAAGTTGAATCTAATTAATCTAACAGTTGAATCTAATTAAACAAAATTGTTTCTCTATATATTTTTTTAAGTTAATTTTTACTGCTCATTTAAATACGAAAGCGCACTAATATGGACGAAATATGGAAGTACTTTATGTTACGGGGAGAGCAATCAGGGTAGACAAAAATCGGGAGAGGAACGAAAATAGGGGTAGCGTAACAAGCAACCGAATGGAAATGTAATGAGAAGTATCCAGGCAACCGGTGGAAGCGTAACGTCGACACGTGCATGCGTTGCATAGTTGTATTACCTGGACGAAGTGCTGCACGCTCTCCAACAGCATGCCGTACATTGTTCCGGCTGTGTTCCCGCGGGCTCGTTTCACCTGGCGTTGTTTGCATTCGCGAGAAACGCGGCCCGTACCCAGAAAATCGGAAAAATCGTGAAAACCGGCGTCTCTGGATAGACGTTTGATCGCGGCATCACCTGTCGCATCGTCGCAACGGCTCCGCGCGTCGCACCGGCGGCGTTTTCGAGTCAAGCGTTTCACGTCATGCGTGCAGGTCGCGTCGCCGTTTCGACGGTATTCTGTTGGTCCCTTTGCGGTGATCAGGAGTGAGACTGTTTCGGTTCGACGATGCGACCAAGTTTGAGTTTCGGCCGTGCCGCCGGGGGTAACTCGGCACAGGAAGGGTGGCTGCGCGATCTCTGCGCAGGCCCCGGTCCCTTTCCCGAGACTTTCAACACCTGATTGCGCTACGTGGATAACCACCATAGAACATTTTCAAATTCTAAGCTGCGCTCCGCGACGATACTAATCCTCCTATAACATGGTACTCTTTTAGAGTGGTTTACATGTGGTGGGCTGAGAATCATAGCATTGTAAGCCAGTGGCACAAGTTTCATTCCAATATGTGTCATCATCTATTAGCTACGAGCTTTGAAAGATGATATAATAAAAAACTGATATAAGATAATATACAGGGTGATTCAGTTAAGTGTGCCACCTAAATTACATGTAAACTATTTAGTATATGGAGAACTGGTTGAAACGAAAGTTATATGGTTTCAAGAGTAGCGTACAATATGATAATTAATTTTTTGCTGTTTTGTCTTTTTCTCGAAACATAAAGGTCACCTTGAGATTCTTTATTGTAAAGGATAAATTTTAATCTTGTGGTTGAAGAAAGAATTGAACCCTGAATGAAAAACTATAATGGTATATGGGACGAAAAATTAATAGTTACTGAGATACTCTCTATAAATGATTTTTAATGCAAGTAATGCTCACAATGCTTTCCATTGCAGTTAATATATTTGCGTATTCGATCGATATGTTAAAGTGGCACACTTTGAAGTATTTCTTAGAAGTTCTCCCTGTTTCTTAATTATATTATAAATTTAATTTATTGAAACATTATTGTAATATAAAATTGTTGTTGCTGTAGTATTAAAAGAGAAGGAAAAGTTAGATGGAATAAAAAAGTTTTACACGAATTTGTTGAGAGAAGCTCCAGGATTAAAATTTAATTTGTTAAGTAGACTGTACATTGCGCATTAATCCCGGCTAATGTGATGAAAATGCAACTTGTCTTTATGATTGTTTCATTGCAGTAATACGTGCCCACGTATGCTTCCTCGAAATACAATATTTATAACTCACATAAATTATATATTTCATTCTGTACTTTGCTTTGTAAATTTAACAATAAATATCTGTCAATGTTGGTGTACAAAATTATAAAAAGTATGCTCGATCCTCGTTTGAGAAGTTGTTTATTATATGGTATCTTAAAAACATTAAAACTGATAATTACTGTTTTCACTTTGATTATTGTTTAGTACACTCTGTGTCTGTTTTGTTTCTTTATTAATGTGTATATGATGGGAACCGAAAGTTATTTATAACTAGGCAGCGGATCTTTTTACAAAATAAAAATTTTCTACCGTAATTGCAGCGAAACAATGGAGTGAAATAGAAAGAGTTATTTAAGAGAGAAAAATGAGTGACCCCAGGAGGAGGGTGTTGAAGTGATTTTCTTTCTCAATACGTTTAATAGGTTAAAAATAATACAACCGTATTTTTAAATTCTAGTAATCTTTTGACTGTTTTCAATTACACCTACTCAATTTTGTCATAAATGCATAAAATCCGCTGTCTATTTATAACGTTATATATTTTACTGAAAGAAGTAACTAAATTGATTGAAGGCATTAGCTTAATTTCTTTCGATCTAAAAGACATTATCTCGGGAAGGACAGTCCAGACCGAAACCGATAATGTGCGTCGCAAAAAAGATGTTACAACTCGTCGTTAATGATATACTGTTATCTTTACTACGTCTCAGCATTCTCAACTTGAATATGTTTAGCAGAAACACACGAGATATTACAACTCGATTCCGTTTTCCGAACGATTAAATATGCATTGATTATCATTTAATTGCCAATGGAATCGACGTAGAAATACAATTAAATTCTCGATTAAATATGATAACAGTACGGCAATTAACGAAGCCTGCCATTGTGTAGGTCTCGATGAATTATTTCGTGTGCCTGCTATGTGTTGCATTAGAAATAGCGGATCAAGGCCAATATACGAACTATAAATTACTCTAGTCTCACACGAAGCTCATTTGTATGTAGCGACTCGTCTGTCACTTTTAAAGGCGAACAATTTGTGTTTGGGCAGTCAACTGATATGGCTGAGATAAACCACGGTATCCTGGAGCATTTAATTAATTCTTCTTCATTCAAACGTAATTACCGTTTAGATTTGTAAAAATACGACTTTTTACATTTCATGTTTATTTAAACAGATTTTTTTACTAAATGGAAATAGAGTGTCCGGTGTGATCTGGAATTAGTTTGAAATGTGAAGCAACAAGAATTTTGACAAACGTACGCAGATAGGGATATCAAATAAATTGAAAAATTTCAAAATAAGTAAAAATATTATTTTACAATTTTAATTATGTCTTGTTCTTTTCGTAAAAATGGAAATACAAATTTAAATGGTTTTTTCAAAAGTCGGTTTTTCTATAATAATCCAATAACAGTCATGGTACAGTTGGTCTTAAAGGATGGGGAAGCATGCAACTTTCCATCTGCAGACATGACAGTGACGGTAAAATTAATCAAGTAATCATAAAGTCCTGTTCATTGTCTCGCGATATTATGCGCAAAAAAGCACTATCATCGTGTTCACGAGAAATTTAGCGATCTCGTAACGCTACCGCCATGCTTATATTGTTATGTAAGCACAATGACAATCAAGTATTTTCCAAGCATACGAAACAATTCGATATTTCAGTGATGTTCGTCGACAATTTTTAGTCGGAGTGCAATCATTTTGTCTGGCTCGCAGTGGGGGGAAAATAGGATTCACTGACCAAAAGTTAATCCTTCGACATAAAAAAAAAAATAAAACAATGTTTATCAAATGAGAAATATTTAGGTGCTTTTATTTGCAATTATCTTAACTTATGAACTAATACACAGACGAATCGTGGTAATTGACGAGTAAGAGTGTATACACACACAACTTATCTCATATATGTAAACGAAGATACTACTATACATTTTTTAATTGATTGTATGTAACAGTAATGTTAACAACAATATGTTACAGCTTATTTTCATTTATGTTTACAATATACGGAATATTTTACAAAAATAGAAACAGGGTCTAATAAGGTTTAACCAGTAAAAAATTTGTCGCTCAGAAGCTTTGTAAATAGATAGTTTATTTTTCAGCCTCCTGGCCACAAAAAAGAAACTAGGTTTACGATAACTGTCCTATAATCTTACAGCCTTGCTCATTCATGCATCACGAATATATACTACTTTAACTACTATTTTTATTTACTTTTGATTATTTCTCTCCTCCTTTCCTTTCTTTTTCATTATAATTTCTTCGACACAGTTTTATCTCTTCCTTTTTCATTAGCTACATAAAAAAAATTTATAGAAAAAAAATTTAATTTTGTAACGTGAACTATATATTGTATAAATGTATAAGCCGAATCGTAAGAAAATGTTATTGTATGTATTGCGTATTAAAAATGCCTAACCTAAATAAGTAACCTTCAACTTGCAAAAGATTAGCTATTCCAGATTCGCGTTACAGAGGTAAAAAAATGCATCTCGATATGTGGTAATATAGTATTTAGCGAAATAAATATTTCAACTACTATTTATTATTTTAGATTTCATTTGGCTTGAAAACATCGTTTTTTTTTAAATAGGATATATAATTTGAAAAATAAAATATTTTTATTTTGACAATCTAGACCACAAAATAAAATATTTCTATTTCAATAATCTAAGTCAGAAAAGAAAATATTTTCATCTTGACAATCTGAATGGAAATCGGTTAATATATATGTTATATATATATTTTCTAACATTCATTATGCTTTAAAAATTAGTATAATTAATATGGACACATTAATTGGGTCCCTTACCCTACTTATGACTAAGCTGTTTATAATCACTCTAATATACGAGCTATGATGCACAGTGGAGTACTTGCCTCGAAAAGTTGGCCAAAATACGATTTTTCAAATCTTGCGTAAGATGTAAAATTTTGTTTATCTGAGCTATTGGAATATATAAACAGCATTGTACCAGTATTATTTATTTTATTTATGTACTCCTGTAGCGTTGTTCTGCATTGAAAGTAAAGACTTTTGTAGTACTTATTTGTCTCTTCGCCTGTTTCTGAAATATCGCTCGGTTGTTAGGATCGTCTATACAGGATGTTTGGGAAATCGTGGTACAACCAGCAAGGGGATTGTTGCGAGGGAAAGAATTTACCGCGCGGAAGTGGAGAGGAAAATACACGGTGCTTATCACTTGTTCAGTGTTAACAATGTATATTCTATACGTAGTTATTAATTGGTTTAACAATGATACTTTTAAGATATATATATAAGGTGTAACGGTTCTACTCTTTTAAAACGTGTGGATACTACGCACGACTACGACAGACTTTTTACGACGCACGTACGAACCACGTCGGCTTGGTTCGGTAACTCTCGGGTTGCTTCGGCATCCCTCTCCATGCATGCGCACAGAGATTACTTTCTTTACAGGGATGATTCCTCATATAAAATCTAGTCGAAAATAAGCAATATAGTTTTTTCATACGGGGCTTCATTTTCGAGAAAATCAAGTTTGAAAATTCGTTAGGTACGCGTTTACTTGGACAGAGTCTGCTTTGCTTGCTCGGTCTAGCCCGCAATTTCTATTGCTACTTGTATCTGTAAATAGTATCGTTTAGGATATGGTATGACTTTAATTAGTAACAAGGAATCTCTACATTGTTTATAAACACAAGCGGCAATGGGAATTGCGGGCTAGATCGGGCGAATAAAGTAGACTCTGTCTAAAACTCGATTTTCTCGAAAATGAAGCACCGTATGAAAAAACTATATTCCTTATTTTCGTCTAGATTTAGAATCATCCCCTTATCGGTTGTACCACGATTTCCCAAACACCCTGTATGCGATAAACTTGTTGTGTTCATTTCGTCTTTACACACACTTTTTAGACATGTATACATTATAGTTTTCAGCAATTTTCAGTTTTTTATTGTTTGTCTGTTTAAAATTATTCAAGTTTGAAAATGACCTATTACTTATTGCAATATTCCCCATTTATAGAATTTTCATGAAAGAAATTTTTAAGCTTTCTAGTGAGTTTCCATGTTTTCAGTTTATGATATAAAAAGAATTAGCTGCCAATTCGCGCCTATAAGAATTTCTAAACGGTTTTTTTGTTACAACGCACGATACAATGTAGGATGTGGGGTGATTATCATTTTTATGTAATATTTCGTATTCAGTTAGTTCTCCAGAATTATTCAGAGTAAATAGTTCGCAAATTCAAGTTATATTTCATAAGTTCATTACAATTTATATATAAGTTAAAGTTTATTATAGTTTATATCATTAGTTCGTATTTTATTATAGTCTATTATAATAATAGTCGAGTTCACTTGAATTTAGTTAGTATTGGTTTAGTATAGTTTAGGCTTGTTTAGTGTAGTTTGTCACTGGATTTAGTATAGTTTGTTATTGTTTATTAAATCTCATTATAATGTATTGTGATATTATGGAATCTCCTATAGCAGGCATGTATTATCTTTCGAAATTTTATAAGCTCTTTCGAGTACTAATACTGCAAGTGGTAGGAAGTGATTGTATAATAAAAGTTATTATATACGTATTTCTTTTTAAATTGCAAAAAATAATGACATTATTTCATTCACAAATGAGTTTAGCCCAATAAAAACTATAAATAACGTTGCAATAGTTTCGTCCAGATTTTCGGGCGAAATATTCCACCGTGCGACGATAAGAAGTTGCCTTCCCTTGCGATGTTCTGGAAATGTTGCAGGGATCCGAATTCGAACCAATTCGATCGAGGGAAATCGACTTCAGAATCGACATTGTGATTTCCGGCCAACGGGGTGGCTGTTCACAAGAAGAAACTCGACAGATCGATTCGAGGCGTCAGAGCAAGAAAACGCACAGCGACCGATACCGTACATCCGATACCGTTGATTGTTTACCGTTATAAATAAATAGTTGTGTTACTTGTTTGTTGAGTGAAATATGTTCGCCGGCGACGCGGAGCAGAAGCCTCAGCCACGTACGCAGCACGTTCCTACTGTGGTGTGTTGATAAACAATATAAACATACAATGTAGGGCAAGGGACTCAATTATTGTGGGGGTATCAATTAGTGTGCCTATATCAATTATACTTATTTTTAAAGCATAATGAATATTAGAAAAGAGATATATAACATATATATTAACTGATTTTAATGAAAAAAGTGAATATCTCTTTTTTAATATTCATTATGCTTTAAAAATAAGTATAATTAATATAGGCACTATAATTGGTACCCCACAGTAATTGGCTCCCTTACCCTATGTTGCCATTGGGAAAACTACCACTTTATACTCATAAGTCGACTTATGATTTGTATGCAATTACATATTATAAGAATCAGCAGGTTCAATTTAAAGTAGTAGAGACGTTAAGAGAATTTAGAAAATTATTACAGAAAGAATGGACTTTTTACTTGGCCCATGTTTTTTAGAACGAAATTTTCATTTTGCATAACGATCCGCAGTCTGCTCATAAGTGTATTGAATACGATTTCAAGACGAAATCCAAGTGTTTTCAGTATCCTTAAAATGAAATACTATTTTCGAAAATGTACGCATGTTTTAAAATACATAGGATTATTTACAACTTCTCATTTAAAATACTATTTTACCCAGTTTTGGCACCGGCCATTCCCACCATGAGGCATGAGTGTCGGGCGCTCGCGATCACGCATAGTGAACGCAACGACACAGGCAGACAGAGGATAAAGCAAGACAAGGCAATGGTAAGTCAAGGCACCACCGTCAGGCGAACAGGCGCGCGCGCGCGTGCAAGCGCGAGCGTATAGTGAAACGTAAACATGGCCGCGGAGAGTAGCGAAGGTTTGCCAATATCTCCGTCCGAGAAATCGTTATCGGGTAGCCTAGTGTCCGAGGAAAATGAGAAAACCGTCTCACGATCGCCGTCGACTTACTCGATTAGGGAGGACAAGTGGCCGGACCTGGTCGTCTCGAGGCCTAGAAAACTGGACGCCTGGTGGTCGCCGAGACGTGAGTACATAGCGCGATAGGTGCATGCTTTTCATCTGTTTTTAGCGCGCGATTCAAACGCGCCGGGACCAGCCCGGCCGTGTGTCGTGCACGCGCGCACAACTCGATCGCTGTTTTTGCTTATCGAGAAACGCCTACTACCTAGCTGACGTGCCGCCACAGTGTTCGAGACAATGCTAAACAGTCAAATTTTCGAAGTGTGAAATCTCAAAAGAATTTTTGTCGGAAAACATTAGTAATATCATGTAATTTGTGATACTACCCACAATTTTTACTAAATATATTAATATCGTAATATCGAATATAAAACTTGATATATTTCCCAAAACACGTGCTATTTGCTTAATATTTACGAGATTAATTTGATTCTTACAAGTTATGTTTAATATTATAAGGCTTTTCATAACCCACAAATTTTTTTCAAATATTAGCAGTTCCTACGTACTTTTCTTGCTAAATGTTTACCAACTTCGATTCGACTTTTAAAAAAAGCACCAAAATGTACTTCTCCGATTTTTTGGATACTACTTCTGGACACATTAAACTTTAAGTAGCAATCCATCTTATTTACCTGAACTTCTCAGAATTGGAAAAAATTACCGAAACAACGCGTTTATTCCCGAGGCGTACGTAACGGTAGCCGGTAGCCGAATGCTTCGCGTGTCACCCTTATATTATATCTTCCCAATGCGAAAAAGTACCTGTTTGATTTTTGGCACACTACTTCAGGGTACGTTGTACTTTAAATAGTAATTAAAAAAGTCCATTTTCTTATATTTTCATTTTGATTTTTCACGCATCTCCGATATTCTGATAAATACATTTTTCAAACGAAAGTTGGTCAGTAATTATACGACAATAAACTGCAATAAAAAAATTAGCAAAAAGTTTTTTACTTAAGTAAAAACGAAGAGCACTTTAATTTTTTTGTCTTTAAAAAAGTATTAGAAGTCTTAGGTCGAAAATGGATTAGTTTAGAAGTTATTAATTTTCTGCCAACTCCCATAAGAGTTCGAACACTGTGCGCCACCGTGTCGTCAATAGCGAATCTGTCACGTGTTACGACGAAATATAACCGACTGTTTAAGTTACATCCACACTGAAACAACATTGAAAACTTTCAGTTGATGTTGTATGCATCTTGGAAAAATTGTTGCTTGTACGAAGTAAAAGAAAAAGGCGATAAGAAGGGTCAAAAGATCGTTCGATGTTGCTTCAGTGTGGGTACAGCTTTACGTTCGTCATGGAGGATTATCGCACGATTGGTCCGCGTCGAACAACAGAAGCCAATCGTGCCATTTCCGAAACATTGCGTTGTTGATTCTGTACCCTAGCGGTTGCGGAAGATTTTCGGAATTTAAGGTTATCCGTTGTCCTGAGACACGGCTCTCACAGGCTGCCGCCGCCATTAGCATGGGCGATGAAATATTTAAATGCTTCAAGCTGCGAAGATCAGTCAATAATGCGTTCTTCGAGTAACGTAAACGGAAATTCAGCGATTTGTAGCTACGTAATTTTCGAAACCGATTGAAGCAGTCGTACAGATTCATTTTTTCAATTTATGGTTAATCGTGAGAACAGAATTATTTCTAGAATAATCCTATACGTGCGTAAAGAGACTGCCTGACGTGTTAGTTTAAACATTTTTCTTTAGTGAAACGATATTCTTAAATAGTGAAATAGACCAATTTACAAACTTTGCGTAGGAGTCCCCATATATTTTCAACCTCGTAAATAAAATGCAATGCATGCCATCATAAACGAAGTAAATGGACTGGGAATAAAGCTTGAAGGGATAAATAGTACATTTTCATAAATGAAAATATGAAATATACGATCGGGGTGAATTGTCGATCCACGTTTACTCGACCACGCGATTCATGGTGCCCTACATTATCGACATTGTTAGATCATTGAAAGATGGCAGCACGCTCCAGTCACCGCCTAGAGCGGGAATATTGATTTTCGTAGGTGGAGGTATGGTCGGCGGGAGAATCAATATTACTTTTCGCCGGCGAACTCGCCATTTTCGACGTGATATTTTTCGTGGACGAGCGACGACGCACGGGACACGCGAGTTTCAACGGCAGTGCGTCGATTTCTGTAATGTTTCCTTTATGAAAACCGGTGTGGCACGACGTTGGGCTACGATGTAGTATCGCTCGGACGGAAATCGTTTTTTCTCCGCTTCAGCAAAAGTTTCTTTTCCGTCGCTTCTACCGCAGTGTCTATATTTCAATTGCAACGCGCACGGATCAACACCACTGTGATCCACCAACGTCCTCGTCAGGCGACCGTACACAACGATACCGATCGCTCGAGAAAGAATCACAATAAGTGCTTGAAACGTATCCGCGGTGGGTGACAGATAAAACGAGGAATCACGACAACCGAGTTATCGACGCGATCTCTGTGTCATCAGCTGATCGACCTCGTTAAAAATAGAAGGAATTGTGATCAGACGAAGAGAGGCAAAGTTCATTCAGCTAAGAAAGGCAGAGAGCTGCTCTTTTCGACAAAATCTCCCTTCAGAGGGATAGAGGAGATCGGCTATTCTCTGTGGTGCGATTAGATTATAGTCAGCTCGACGGAGTGATCGGTAGCGAAGGAAAAGTTCGTTGGCTCGATAGAAGGAGAGGGTCGGAGGGTATACGAAGGGATTGTGCTCGCGATCTACGTCTTCTATGCGGCAAGAATCCCAAAACGGTCTGAAGATCAGGCCACCGGTCGACCACGGTGGTGTCCATCACGGTGGGATCATGCTCGAGGAGGATATGGCTGGCGCACAGGACACCATATACCTGTGCAATTTCCGGGTATCGGTGGACGGCGAGTGGCTCTGCCTGAAAGAACTTCAGGATGTCGAGTTCTCGTTGCAGGACTCGCTGCAGCGGTCACCGTCACCCCCGCTCGCTCTCAGTGGTATTAATCATCATCACCATCATCATCGCCAACAGCAACAGCTTCCCGATCAGCGAGAGCTTCGCAATATAATGCCGCCAAGTCCGCCACCATTGCAGCACGTCTCCAGCTTGTGTCTGTACTCGATGTTCTTGCACTGTTCGCTTCACTTTGGCCTTCCTTGACTTTTCTCTTTCGTTCTTTCTTTCAACACCTGGGACTTGGGCGACACGTCACGCTGATTTTGTTTGTTCGCGGCCTGATCGCCGAACTTTTCTCTCGATCAACAAACTTTCTGCGTCGAGCTTCCTTTCCGTTCTGTCGATAGTCGAGAATGGTTACGATTTATGTCCCTGGCTTGGTGATCCTCGAGGACCATTGATCCTCTAAGACAGCGTCTCTTAACCTTTTCGATGCCCGAGTCGACGCATTTGTTTGCAACGGTGCCGTGGCTCAATTGTTCGTAATGCCAATTTTTTAAAAATGATTATTATTTAAAATTATTCACAAACGTAACACTAAAGTTTCAAGTAAAAGTTACTGTTTCAAACGTATAAAAATAATTTGAATCACTCTACCGCAAACTCTTACTTAAATTGTGAACCAACCAATGCAAGACAATATTTAATTTTTAATAGCTTTGTCAGTGTCGTTCCTTTCTCCATTAATTGATAAATTTTTATTGCAATTCTCGAATTTGTAAGAACATTCTGCGAGAACGTTTTGAGAGTATCTTAGAAAGAGGAATTTTTTTAAAGAAGATGAAATCAACTTTTAAGAATGACGTAGCTCACTTCATTTATATTTGTACACCTGTATTGTGTAACTGACACTAAGTTGTAGAACGATTTGAACATAGTTCTAAATCAATTAACGCTTGCAATCGGGCTTCGTTCGAAACTTGCTCCCAGACCTCGACTATCCGATACACTCTATTCTATTCTTCGGGAGATCTTCGGATCAATGCATCTTTCGTAAATTTCTTTTTTTCTGCAATCTGCCAATCGATTCTATCTTTTCTATTGAAGCGTGAAACCATCTTTGCTCCTCTGTTGGCACTTTTGTTTCGATAATTTTGCATTGCGCTTCGTCGATATTCGCATTCATGTAATCATCCTCATAACACCGAACAGGCCAACTTGCGAAAGCGTAACCGAAGAAGATTAGGAATGTTGATAATCAGGATAGAAGCCAATAACGGTGTAATACATGGGGAGAGGTTTATTGTATGATCTTCCAACTGGAACAAGAACCTATTGTTTTTGCAGCACGGGATCCAGTGATCATCGAGAGGAGTAATCTCGTTAATATTTCGAAGCTGATCGTCAAGGAGCTGATCGAAACGTCATTGAAATACAGTCGAATGCTTGACTCTGATCACATGCCCTTGCAACACTTCTTCATCGTTCTCGAGCACGTGCTCAGACACGGTTTGCGACCAAAGAAGGTAAATCATACCTTCAAAATATTCAGTCCCCGGTTTCCCAGACGAGGAAAATGGTATTAACCGCCTTCGATTTCAGGGTCTCCTCGGACCCAAGAAGGAGCTCTGGGATATACTTCAGCTTGTTGAGAAATATTGTCCAGAAGCGCAGGACATTACGTCTAGTATTCGTGATCTACCTACTGTTAGGTATACTTATAATTTTATTACTGACTTTACGATTTAACATTGTACTTTCATATTATCGCTGGACTGTGGAAGTTTATTCAGGTATATACAGAATATGAAACAAACATGCAAAGCATGTACAATGGTATATGCACGACAAGTACAGAAAACACGCACTTTAACAAGAACAAAGAATTTGCATTATTGGCAAATAATATCTCCATACGTGAATTGTACTATAAAAAGAATATATAAATCTTGAATTATAAAATTGTGAAATAGCTTCATAGTTAGTACTCATAGTTCACAGCACTGTCTGTAGTTTACAATGATGAGACTTGAGAGCATATTTGTTTAAAAAACATGCAACATATATGCAAATATGCAAAATGAGGAATACATTTTTGAGATTCTTTAATCACGAAGCATGTTTCTGTGGGAATCGCAATTACTTAATGTGTTCGTACGAAAATGTACATTTGCATAAACATCCGCAGCTTAGTAATCACATTTATACTGATCATATCGTTTTACACGCAACAAGTTCATAGAATTTTGAACAATTTATAAATTTACGAAGTTACAATTGATATCATGAATAACTAAAAAATGTGATACAATTTTGTTCTAGTAGAAGTGATTTGATAACCTGTTTAATTGTAGTTACTACAATCCTATAAACAAGGTTTCCCGAAAATGTTGTATTTCCTTGGAAGGGATGATTCCAGAGACCATTTGAAGTTATGTACTTTTTCCTTTGCGAAAATGTTCTCCGAGGTGTTCTTCTTTGTTAAGGCGTTATTAACGAAAAACACGGACCAATCAGAGCGCGGATAGAGCAGGCGGATTTTGACTCATTGTCAGCCAACGGTATGCTCAACGGGAGCTGTCGCCGAGCCGGGATCCCTCTGCTATAGCCTCGCTATGATTGGTCCGTGTTTTTCGTTAATAACTCCTTAATAAAACAGCGGAGAACATTTTCGCAAAGGTAAAGTTACTTTCAATGATCTCGGGAGTTATCCCTGTCAAGGAAGTACAACATTTTTGGGACGCCCTGTATAATGAGCTGAACTTTGAACTTTTATTGCATCATTCTATTATTACTTGTTGACGTTAAAAGAAGTTCCGTGATAAACGTGCTTGGGAATGTAGGAATCTGTTCGTAACAATAAGTAACAATAAGTTGTCACTTAATATCCTTCAAATTTCGTGTTTGATAAAGTTTCGAGTTTGTCTTGACGTCATCTGTGAGAAAAACACGGCTTATTGATTATCGGAAAAATGGAGGATTTTAGTAGTTATACTAAATAGGACATCCTGTATAAAAAGATATGGTAGAAAATGTAGAATTTTATGTTTGTTTTTCACCGATATATAAATATTTTTTATTGTTCTAGAGTTTCATAAAATGCTAAATGGATGTTCTAGACTTTTTCTCGATTAAAATAATTGATTGAACAATTCGTTAGTTCTTAAAATTATTAACGAATGATTTATAAAATAACGTTTAACCACTTACTTCTGTCGCACACACTTTCTAATTTGCTGTCTGCAAAAACAAAATTTTCGATATACACATACTTTCAACTTTATCATGTATTTATTGGGTATATAAAAAGAAAGAACCAATGAAGAAAGATGATGTTTTGGGGATGACTTCGAATTTCTAACTTCGATGTTATGTAAATGGTCAATGAATAGGATCTAATCTTTAGGAATATGTGTTCTGACATCACACGAAAACTTATTGTTCCCCACACGTTCTTTAGGGTGAAAATTCACCCATTTATTTAGAATTTGTGACATTTTCCTGATTACAATGGAACCACACATGACATGATTCGGAACATATTTACTTGTTTAATCTACTATATAGTAGAACCTCGATTATCCGAAACTACGATATGCGAAACAATTATATTTGAATCTAAACAGTTCAATCTAAAGCGATCTGTCTACAACACGATTCATTGCACAAATCAGTAAAGATTTCATCTAGCACTGTAACTACGTAATTGTGCCATTATCCGAACACTCGTGTTCCATTGATCAGTTCGGATAATCGAGGTTCCATAGTATCGAGAATTAAACGAGTAAACATGGTCCAAATTGTGTCACGTTTGGTGTCGTTCCAATTAGAAAAATGTCACAAATATGATGATTAAAGTTTCACAAAGAAAAAAAAAAAGAAATCATTAGGTGTTTATGTTTTGTTTACTCACTATCCCTTCATACGTCAGACATTGCTTTACTTCTGACATCACTGTATGTCTGAGGAGCGTATGGGGATTGAAATGGGAATAGATTAATCGAGATCCCTGTTAGATTTCCGACAGGGGATATACTAGAAGTCACCTGGAAGGGATACTGGAGGGTCTGATTGGCCGTTAGGCACACATCATTTTGCTATTAGTCGAAGTGTCAGTTGTGACTTTTTTCTGGTAGCAGACCGATGATGAGCCTTCGAAGGAACGCGGTTTTGACAGAAAGGAAGCGGTCTCGCACGCATTTGCGATTCGAGCGAACTATTAGCTAAAGCAATCATACATAATACTATGTAGCGTGTGACGTAAAAGCCTAAACATTGGGACTGCTGGAGCGTCAGAGATGCAGATAGGCGGACCTAACAATAGACCCCTCTTGCCCGTATGCCGTCCCGCGGTTCATCTTCTCAATTTCATCATGGTATTGTCCATATCTCACAAGACATTTCGCAGGACAGCACAGGGATAAAGGGGGTCCATCGCTCGCTCCGCCCGTCCGTGGACGCTCCCATAGACATTGTCGCAAGTCAGGGGAAATTGAGGGGAGTACAGTTACCCTCTCTCATTACCGGGTTAGTCACGACGCAGACGGAGACGCAATGCGAATTGGGTGCGCGCATCACGTCACCTGACCGGCCCGTGACGGAAGTGTGGTGATTCCCGCCGCCAGAAAATGGAAGAATAGCGTTGTAGAAGGAGAAGGGCAGAGTGGGAGACAAGTCTTAATCTGGCAACACTGCCTGTAGCCCCAATGTGTTTAGGCTTCGACGTCACATAGTATGCGTGGCCGCTTTATAGTTCGCTAGAACCGGAAATGCGTGTGAAACGAGGCCGTGCACATTCCGCTCCGACCAATCAGCCCGACGTTCGTTTCGCGGGACTTCGTGCGAGGCACGCACAGTACACGTTTGATTGCGTTGGCATTTTCAGGACCGCAATGGGTAGGGCGCGGGCGTGGTTGCGTATGGCGTTGATGCAAAAAAAGCTGGCCGATTATTTGAAAGTTCTGATCGATCACAAGGAGGATATATTGTCCGAGTATTTCGAGCCGGACGCTTTGATGATGAGCGAGGAGGCGATCGTTGTAATGGGTTTGTTGGTGGGTATGAACGTGATCGACTGCAATTTCTGCGTGAAGGTTAGTCAGCTCGTTTCCGTTTTGCTCGAAGACGGCAATCGTCCCGGCGACTACCTAAGTACTGTTTTGCGACTGTTGTGACAGGAAGAAGATCTTGATTGCCAGCAAGGTGTAATCGACTTTTCGCTGTACCTGCGCAACAGCAATCACATACCCGGCGAGTCTCCGGACGACGAAGTCGGAAACGACAATATGACCACCGTACTCGACCAGAAAAATTATATCGAGGAGTTGAATCGTCATCTGAAGTAAAAACCATTTCTTTCCATTCGTGATTCGACATCAAGCCCGATGCGACTCGGCTGTGAGGGATATTTTATTTTAACGTCGATTTCAGCGCGACCGTGACGAATCTGCAAGCCAAAGTGGAATCACTGACGACCACGAACGCTCTAATGAAGGAGGATCTGTCGATCGCTAAGAATAATATACTGTCCCTTCACGAAGAGAACAGGCAATTAAAGAAAGAACTGGGAATCGAGGTGAAAGACACGAACGAGGTACGAATTCCGTTTCAGAGCCCTCCGCGGTGTTCTCCCGCTTGATCGGATTTTGCAAAATCTTTTTCCTTGCAGAACGGAAAACCGCCAATTAAAATCACTGAAACGACAGCGGAGATTGAGGAACTGAGAAGTAGAGTCGAGGCTGAAAAGAAAATGCGACAGGACGTGGAGAAAGAGTTAGAGTTACAGGTGGAGAATTACTTTAAACGCTACACCGATTTCCGCGCGCTTTATATGCGCCCTCTCCACCCCAATTCATTGATAACATCGCTATTGAAATTACCACGTGAAATAGTACAAACTAAGGTCGATAATTCGTTGGCAGTCCACAGTGACAGTCCGCAGTCCATTCGTGACAAAGTTAATTAAATCCAAGTGTATTGATACAATTTTTGTCGTAATATCTTGATTTGGTTCATCTTAAGAATTAGATATGTTGACAGACTTGTTCCCTCATATCTATTCTGCATTTTGATTATTTCACGCGAACATGTTTCTGCAGATGTTTGGCTCTTGAGAAGCTAAGATTTAAAGAGAAATCGGTTTACCTTTTATCGTTTTCGAGATATTATTTGGTAAATTTGGCAAAATTGACATTAATTTTGAAAATTCAATTCGTGTTCCTCAGAATTAAAGTAGTTCAGTAGTTCGCTAGATCAAACCTCGTTTATTGCACGGAATCCTTATTTACTGGATACTAGCGTCTCTTACCATGAGGTGTTCAAGGTTCTGACACTCGTGGCGAGCATTGTGGTCACGTAGAAATGAGAAACAAAAGCTCGATTTCTGCACGCATTTTCGACCCCGTTTCGTGCAACGAGCGATGTTCTATTATACATGAAAATTACATGGTAAAATCTTTTACAATTTCGTGGAATATAATTTCATGCAAAACTTCTAAACATTGTCAACGATCCTCTAGAGCCTTTTTGGATAAGAATACCATTACTGAACAGACTCCCCGATTACAATTAGAACCCTCGAAGTGCCACAATCGGTGCCCGGTTGTTGTTGAAGTCCGAAGTCTGACGAACAAATTTTCTCCGAAACAGATCAGTATGAAATCGGAAATGGAAGTGGCTATGAAATTACTGGAGAAAGACATTCACGGGAAACAAGACACGATTATATCGTTGCGGCGCCAGCTCGATGAGATCAAACTGATAAATTTGGAGATGTACAAAAAGCTGCAGGTGATGTCCCATGTTTCTTTGTCGTATGTTAATCGTAACGCGGCGTGCTTAGAGCGCTAACAAAATTCGTCTTGTCTCGAAGAGATCGGTGCCGAAGTTTCATTCGTAACGGAACAACTTACAATTCGGAAAACGATTTTCACACGGACGATCGATCGCCGACACAAGCTGTACCCTCGTTGCGATTACGATCATTGCATGACTCATCTATCTCCCCGAATCGTTGCACCTCGAAGGGACCATTGCGCTTCCACGACACGTTTCCCAACCCGTTTCTAACATGACCAGCTTTACAGATTTTTTAGCATTCCTCCTTTAGCATTGTTCAACTCCTTAGTGGTCTTCTCTGGCACTAGGGGGTCCAGGTAGCCTCTCGAATTCCTTTTTTCTGGACGTATTTCCGTTATAGGAGTGTGAGCACGAATTAACGCAGAAAGGCGAAATGGTGAGCCGGCTGCACGCGAAGACCAATCAGATCGGCAAGATCCTGCATAACCTCGAGAAGTACAATCACCTGATGATGGACGGGGACAGTATTCGTAGCCCCACCACGCCAAGTAGTGTTTCTAAATCGATTCTTAACAAAACCAGTCCCACATCGCCACGGGGCTACCCGCCGGCAGATAACGTTCCCACGGCCGATCAGCAATCGCCTCCTAACAATCGACAACAGCTCATTAGTAGCCAGCAGAAGCCCGCCAGTCGACCCACTAACAATCACCAATCATCCAATAACGATCAACAGACCCCTAACAATCGGCAAGATTCTCCCAACAATAGTGAATCCCAGAGAGCTGATAGTGAAGGCGCTAACGATCACGCGTCGACCAAGTCCGATAAGAGCCCGGAACAAAATCCATGCAACGGCGAGGTTCCTAAGGCCGTGCAATCGGTTCAGGAATCGACGAATGTATAAAAACAGTCTTTTCGCCTTTCGAGAAATGGTTTTTATATACTGTACACCATTGGAACTTCGTTTAAACAATCCTGTCTTAAGGCTGTACAAGACGCAATTGTTTTTTTACACACCGAGCCTGCTTCTGAAACGTCCAATCGCGTCCTCGACAGGCACGAATCACGACATCCACGCGTCATTTATAAAATATAATTTTATATCTTTCAATATTCTCCTGTACGCTCGGGCATCTTAACACTTGTTTGTGTCATGGAACGATGGAACTATATCTCCGTTGCGTTCAAACACTTCTAGAGGAACCGCGAAGCAAAGAGCCTAAAGATGTAATTAACGGCGTTATTGGGTATTTCAGAAGCATGGTATATACGACACGAAACGACTATATCAAATTATCAATTATAATTAGAGCTCTCTTACGGAACTTCCTATATCCACAAAAAAAAACGCGTAGAAAATTGACGGAATATCGATCGAAGTATATGACGGTAAATTATATGAACGATTCATGCATCAGTACGCTTTCTAACGAAGTCTCTATCAAAGTGTGTTTCGATTGCGGCACTCTATATATATATATATATAAAATTAGCTGTGCTCTGTTACCGCATAATTGCGCTGTTAATGAAATTGCTATTATATATCGAACTATCGAAGACAATAACGTCAATAGAAGTTTTAACTATATTACGCTCGTTTACGAAGTACAATTACCAGGTATTTCATTTTTCGTTGAGTTTCGATTATGTTCGGTAGCTCGCGTAGATTATCTTGAGCTATTCGTTCGGTTTTTTTTTCGAACGAACATATTAATAATCGTCGCAACGATTATTCTCTGTTGCATGCTTCACCGTTGAATAGTGATACTTTACATGAGTTATAGCTTCATGGTTGGACTGCGAATATTTATGCTGACTCGTTTTCAGACATTGATTTCCGAAGACTAGGGTAAGGGACCCAATTACCGTGGGGATACCAATTACTGTGTCTATATTAATTATATTTATTTTTAAAGCATAATGAATATTAAAAAAAAATATATATATTAATTTTTTTTCATCAAAATCTGTTAATATGTTATATATATCACTTTTTTAATATTCATTATACTTTAAAAGTAAGTATAATTAATATAGGTATAGTAATTGGTATTCCTACAGTAATTGGGTTCCTTACCTTAGGATGAAAATAAAATTGATTTTCATAACTTCAGTTAGGTGATTTACGAAAATAAGTTAACCCCCGGACGGCAGACCATTCTTACAACTATTGTATAATTGACGATGTTTACGACTGTTCACCGCATTATTTATGAATTTTTGGAAATATATTTTTGATGGTACGTTTCGTAAACATGTTAGTCTTTTTATTGTTCCTAATGTAACAACTGATAATTTAGCTCACTCGTCAGAAACTGAGTAATTGAATGTCGATTTTGATATTGTGGGTCAAAGTGGACCCAAGGCACGCTATCGGAGGGTTAACATATTATAGTTGCGTATTCGCCGTCTGATCATGGTGAAATGCAAGAGAGAATGAGGCTTGTTGGCGGGCGATCAAGTATTCTTCCTAGAGTTCGATCAATTGAATTCACTTTGCATGCTTTTCGACTAATTTTACCTATACAGCACAGTTTCTTACGGCGCACAGTGGGCAATTTGGACAAAATCGGATTCAAAATCAAGGAACTTTCGATAGGAATGAGGTAGAGCGATGAAATCTTTTTTAAATGAAAGCTGCAACTTTGTAGAATATGGGAAAAATAGAGAGATTGTGGTACGAACATTTTTTAACCTCGAGAAAATTCGTTAAACGCGCACAAATTCAAGAAAATTTTAGTTTTTCCAATACCACGCGCGGAAAAAAATTTTTTTTTAACATGCTATACATCATTTCCCATAGATTTTTTCACGCTGATTTCAAATCTGGTCTCAAAATTTGTCTACGACCTCAGGATTTTGCAAAAAATAGATTTTTGCGACAAAAACTAATGAAGTCATTTTTTCGTTGAAATGATTGGATGGTAATAATCTCTCTATTTTTTCCATATTCTACAAAGTTGCAGCTTTCATTTAAAAAAGATTTCATCGCTCTACCTCATTCCTATCGAAAGTTCCTTGATTTTGAATCCGAGTTCGTCCAAATTGACCACTGTGCGGCGTTCCAATTCCTTTTCGAGGGCCACTTTTACACAAAACACCAAACAAATACTAACCGCTGTCACATCGGCTGGCGTTCGGCCGCGAGTTGTCTGTATATGTATATGATATTTCTACGCATTGTACGATTTCAGGGTTACACCTAGTCTCGAGAACACGAAACGATTCATTTCGCTTTTCACTGAAACAGAATTTATTTCAGGAGTGCGAAGGCTCGCTTAAGCATAAGACAGAACTGATCACTAAATTGGAGGCTAAGACGCTATCGATGACTGAGAGCATCCAAAAAATGGATGAAAAGTATGTTTATTTGTCTTTCATTAGTCTTAGTTATTTCATAAGCACGACTGACTCATCGGTCCTAGGTCGTAGTCGAAGCGATTGTTGCATCAACCAATTGGACAATTGCATCTTCTGTACAGTTTCTCTCGCTTGGTTTCCATCACTGTACGATCTCATTGTTGTAGTCATACGTCTGATCATCGTTTCAAAATCATCGCTTACGCTCATTGTAAGTGAGAGGGAACTTCGGCACTCCGAACGATTCTGCTCCGTTTCGATTTTTCCAATCCTTGCCTACGAACGTTGTGAACTTCATATCGTTTCGTTTGCTTCCACTAAACATTTGCGTAAACCGATAGCAAAACGACGAGGCACATTCCTATTTTATTCTTAAGTTATTGTGCAATTCGACAGTTCCTAGTTCTTCGCGAGAGTCGAGTTTTCGGTGTAACGAAGTTCTCTCCGAAGATTTATTCATCTCATCAAAGCTATTGATTAGAAAGTAAAAAAATCTTTTAATTTCTTTGTTTCTGCTCCAAGGAATATAGCCGCCGGGCAAACAGAAACCAACTAAAAATTAAAAAAAAAACAAAAAACAAAAAGATACACTGAAACCCTTCGCGTTGTTACGTACTAGCATTTCCGTACAAAAACATAGTTGTTGTGATAAGAAAACAAATTTTCTATTAGCCCGTGTATCGCCCGACGTACGTCGAAACAGGAAACGACAGTGGTCGTAGCTAGAGGTGATTTATTTTTTACTTAATTAGGCGCGTCGCGCGGAAGCGATCGGATCTTTAGCGTAGCGGATACGTGCATTAGGAACAGAACGGCTTGTCTGTCTGTTAACGGAGATGTTGGCAAACCTTCACTCGAAACGGCTACTTGCAATTATGAATATTAATGTTATAGGAGTTGTCCGCGTTTTCCGCAATAATTCGTAGATTTTCACCTGACCGGATAACGTGTATATCGATGCTGTCGGGACGCGAACCGTAGAAAATTATCGATTTCAATTATGTTCTCGAGCTCGAGCGCGCGAGACGTGTATTTCATTCGCGTTAATTGTACGTCAATTACATACGACCATTGGCGCGTTCAATCGATCGTCACGGAAATTGACGGTCCGGTTGTTGTATTTAAGGAACTGACTTGCGATCATGCTCGCCATTGTATTATCAACAAGACTTCCCTCCCGTCTGTTGCTTTTGATATCGTCTTTTTTCTTTTTTTTTTTTTCACGGGGTTGTCGACGAACGATCTTTTTTCTGTTGTTCCCCGATCCGTTCCGTTTTTTCTCGCTGTTGCGCGTTTTTCGAACGGTGCCGTCGTTCACGGCCACCACGAGACTTACAGTGCCATACGAGTATGATTTATATTCTCTCTTTATAAATATAATTATGTATAAGCATCGACGAAATGGTCGTTATAATCCACAGATACACTACGTGTGCTTGTACCAATGCAGCGGAAATAAATTTATGACAGAAACTAGTTTCCATTTGATTACCCTCAGATAGGGATGTGCGGGCTGCGCAATGTGTCGGGTACAGTGTCGTCGAATTAAGACTTGTCTCTTACTCCGCCTTTCCCCTTCTATTACGCCTTTCCCCCATTCCTCGGCGGCGAGCATCCCCACGCTTCCGCCACGAACCGGTCACGTGACGCGGTTCGTCTCTGCCGTGCATGTGTCACAATGTCACGCGACGAATCCGGTAACGGCAGAGAGAGGGTAATTGCATTCCCCTCCAATCTCCCACTGCTCACTGCAGTGTCGCCAGATTAAGACTTGTCTCCCACTCTACCCTTTTCCTTCTACGACGCTATTCGCCCCTTTTCCGGCGTTGAGCATCTCCAAGCTTCAGCCGCGGCCCGGTCACGTGACGCGTTTCGTCTCTGTCGTGCATGCGTCACAATGTCATTCGAGTAATGACAGAGAGAGGATAATTGTATTCCCCTCAATTCCCCTGGTCTTGCGATACTGTTCGGCTACCCGACAGTTCGAGTTGGGTCGAGAAAGGTCGAGCGGACTCGGAAGTCACTGTTGCCAGACGGGCTTGTATGCCCCTTAAAATGCTTCTCTCTCTACCATTAAATGTGGCTCGATTCTCCTCGTAATCGGAATAATGTGACGTCACGTATCCTCTCGTGCCGCTGATACGTTCCGCGTGCAGAGAGTCGCGAGTGGGGAGTCTGGTGGTGGAGGGGGAAGCGTACAGACTGCATGCTGGCAAACGGTGCTCAGAGTCCGCTCGACTTTTCTCGACCCAACTGTCGGTCTACCCGAGTGTACTTAGGTAAATACGTATCTATTGGGCACCCGCCCGAGCCCACTTGAGCCCGTAATTTCAGATATCCGCACATCTCTACCCTTAGATCATCTTCGTTTGAGACCGACAACGGTGCGTACAAGCTTCCCTCGGCCGCTGAACTTGCATAAAGTCATGATTCTATTTACGACGATCTTTTCTTTCTTTTTAGTTCGCACTTTCCACATTCCTTTGGTATTAGCGTTGCTCGGCAGAACTGTGAAGGACCATTGAATGTACCTGTCAATAGCAATGTCCAACAAGTGTTCCGATAATCGACCACCATATATGTTTGTACACCGAACGCAAATATTACGAAATTTAATTTCTGAACAAAATTCGATTTCTCAAATTTATATATTTTTTGTGCTTTAACTGCAAAAGCTACACGAATGTTTCGTACAGAAAACGGTTATAGAACCGTGGACTATTTTGGATAAAATAATTTATATTTTAATATTTTTAAGCAGTCTGAATAATTAACAAGACATTCATCACGCACCAATTTCTTCGATGTTTCGAATTTATTTTGAAAAACGCAACATTTAACTACATTGAGCGATAATGCAGATTTTACAAAATATTTTATAAAATAGCTTTGCGAGACCCGAGACATTGTTAATGATAATCAACGCCAACAATCATTTGATGCTCCTCTTTACATACTAATGGAATAGATGACAAACTTCAAATTTATTAATATATTTTTATTTACAATCGTCACGAGCATTTTTCTAAAGGCAATGTACAATAATAATTCGAAGCTCTTTCTTTTTATTTTGATGTGTTCAGGAAATTAATAGCACTGAGTGCAAGCATTCAAACATTGGCTGCTTTTATCAATTTTTATCAGCAGTTAGTACTTTTTCCTGATACGTTCCGTGGGATTTAACCTATCGTGTTTGTAAATATTTCATAAAGCAACAATTAAAAGCAAAAAAGTTTTATCATTGTAATCGAACCAAAGATTAAGTAAACATTAGTTATAAATTACTAATTTTTGACTCTATACTTTAATACTTTCTTACTCAGCATTGGACACTCTTCCAAAATGGATCTTTAAACACGACATATTATAAAATAAAAACTCAAGGTCACCATCATATCTTGATAAAAATGAGAAAAGTCAACAAATTAATTGTTGCGTAGTATGACCCGATCAATATCAAACAATTTTTGTTCGTAGCATCTTTTTATGTAATAATTAGGTTACGAGTAAATTTAGGGGTAGAACTTCACCTTGGCAACCCAGAAACTTTTAACTTTTTTGTATATAATCCTGTAGATTTTGATGAGAAACTGCCAAAAATTCAACTTTTAATGTTAGGAGTTCACCGATTCCAAAGTTATGCTTGTTCAAATTTGAGCGATTTAAACGTTTTTGACTGGTAAGGGTGCCGTCATGTTGGTATGCACTTTTCGGGTGTCGTATATCGAGTGGAGCCGCTAGGTGGCAGCGCAAGTACATGGTAATGTCGATAACGTAGATTTGCAACCGTGGTCGGGCCGGGCTGACCCCACCCCCCGCACCGATAGGAACCTAACCAACCACCTCGCGGTTCCGTTCATTGTACGATGTCCGAGTACATACCAATATGGCCAATATGGCTTTAAACACGCATAACTTTTGAACCAGTGAATTCCTAACATTAAACTTGGATTTTTGGCACTTTCTCGTCAAGATCTACAGGATTATATAAAAAAAGTTAAAAATTTCTGAGTTGCCAAGGTGAAGTTAAGCCAATTTAGGTGTTACAGTTAAGTGACTCACCCTGTATGTATAATATGAAGTTTTAAGAAGATCTTTGCCGATAGAAATATAAATGATGACCACCGTGCCCCTAACTTTGGTATAATAACAATGGACAGTGGCTTTATGCGGTTCAGATCGGCTCTCGACTGCAGTCTGCACGCACCTTAGGACAAATACTGATGTTTCGTTCCCCGTTAAAACGAATAATTGCATGTGACCTTAATACCCTTGGATTCGCCGTTTTAATTTCGCGGGGACTTTAGTATGAAAATCGCCCTAATTAAATTTCCTTTTGTCATCGTTTCTTACGAAATAACGAGGTTATGATAATGCACAAGGTAAGTCGGACTTTCGTTGCGTTAATCGGCGGATTATGAGTTCAAGGAAAAATAAACGAGCGGCGAGAGATCTCCGATCCCCGAATTTGCCGGAGGATCAGCGCGTAGAGCCATTATAAAAACATTCCGGCCGTTTCTTCGGCTGGATAATGATATTCGGTCATGAATAATCATGGGGGAAAAGACTTCCGACGAGACTTCGGGCCGAGTTACTGATCTTCGTTCTCGTAACTTCCTTGCATTGTGAGGCTTAATATTTCTGCGAACTCAAGCAGAAAAATTGCGCCGGAGCACTCCAGCGAATTTGTTTAAATGGATGGCTGTCCCGGTTATTGAATCAGACGAAGGAATTCTTAGACAGCGTCGGGGTTAGGCGTGGATTGTTTATTTATTGCGATACTGTTTCTTCCGGCGACATTAATATTCGTTACGAGCCTCTAAAGAATATTATGCACCATTCAAAGTTAATCAACTCGTCGAATGATCGCAAGATAGTGCCTTAAGTACATTTCGACGTTCGCGATTCTAATTTGAATGCATTTAAATTTCGATGCTCTACAATAACGAATCGTGAGAGAATAATCGTGCCGCGGTTAGGTTAAATTGATGCATATAGTTAGTACAGAAACAATTTGTTTGACAGAAACCATTTTGTTCCATTTCGTTCAGTTGCTATGAATGTACAGGGTGGTACACCAATAGGTCACCACATAGTTTAACAAAACGTTTTAAGCAAACGTACATTGACGTTACGCGAAGAATTTACACATGTTCTGAAAATATCATATTTCTCGTAACAAACAGAAATCGTTTTTAATTGTCTAAACAGTATCATACGTTGTCGTTACCTCATTCTCTGTGCGATTCGTTCTTTTTTTAATTTTTATCTACGTCTTTGTGAATAAAATTATTTCTAAAATTATATATTAATTAACTTCCTATTCGGTTTCCATTTCTTACAATTAGTACAGACAATTTTTATTTTGGATTCACCCTCGTTTATTGTAAAAGAATGCGACAAGTAAAATATGTATATGGTGCTATTTAAAAAATGTGAAACAACATTTTTAAAAAGTTTGGGTTTGTAAATTCTTCATACGAGATCGGTGCACGTTCGTTTCAAACATTCTTTATTGAACTATTCGAAGCAGTTAAAATGAGCCACCCTGCGTAAAACTGCATTTCAACCGTACTATTCGAGCATTAATCATTCTTGAATTCTTTTTTCATCCACGAATCATTAACGAATTCATCGTAGGCTGTGTTCACCATTCATGTGAGAGCGATTCGGAGATGTTTAACACCCCGCGACAAAACCATAAGACATACAATAAAATGAGTAAAAAATGTACTCTAGTACGAACTTTTTTTTTCGTTTATTCATAATGTTATTGTTCTCATCATATAGTAACATTTTATACAGGTTTATGCTTTCCTTAAAACTACGGTTCAAAGTACTTTAATAATAAGTGAAAATACGTTCGTGTAGCTGCGACAAAACTGTTGAAAACTCATTACTTTTCAAAATATTTTTTTTTTTCAGCATCTACAGTAAATGTTAAATGATGCACAATTGCGCTTATGAGGAAAAACATTTTAGTTGCATTATGTAACTCAGGCCTGGGCAACTTCTTCCCTGTCGTTGCTTCACGACTTCCACTACCAATGCGCAGATTCCCCCACCACTGGCCACTTCATACTACCCTACCGTGCTTTTATCTCTCCTGGAGACAACCTCCTATATAGGATCCTAGCCCCCTGCCCCATTCTCCTCACTCCATAGGAGCATGGTGGGGGATCTCAGGAGTGGGAAAAGGATTCGCATGTGGCTCGCGAGCCAACAGTTGCCCAGGGCTGATGTAACTGCGCCGATGCACTTCCATAGAAATCGGCATTGCAAACTGATACAGCTTATTAAACCATGCAAAAGATTCCTTTACTATTTTTTTCTATTTTCAATAATACTTTCGAGGTATAATTCGGCCCAGTTACTAGACACACCCTGTATATATTAAGCAGTGGCGTGCAAAAGTATCCCGCCACCCTTTAAAAACGAATAATTTTCTAAAAATTGACTGAAACGGTTTGCCCGGTTGAAGCGGTTGACTGAAATTTTTGCTGAAAAAATTGCCGTTGATCGAAATTTCCATTGTTCTTTAACTTTTTCATCTGCGTCTATAATGACAATTCAAAATACGCCTGTCCTAGATCTAAGTAAGTTATATGTATACACAAAGTTTCATAAAAATCGAGTAAGACTGCTATGAGTTATAAATAATTAAAAATGACAAAAATTATGAAAAACCAAAATACGAATATTCGTACAACTTTCAATGACCATACCCTTTTTATGCGTCTAGCGTAAATGCACATAATTTACTTATATCTACGAAAGGCATATCTTAAATTTTCATTATAGGCGAAGATGAAAAAGTGAAAACATGGCCGTTACTTTTTTTCTTCGCAATTTCGACCAATCTGTAGTTACCTAGGGAACTAATCCTTCTAACATCAAACAAACAAAAAACTCAAGCCATTTGAATCAATTTTAAAAAAGTTATACGTTTTTGAAGGGTGGCCGGACACTTTCGCACGCCACTGTGTGTAGTTTTGTCGCGGGGTGTATGTTGGCGAAACGATTTTTCCGCGTGATGCGAGACCGCGGGCTCTTGTTTGACGGTGAAGTACCAGCGTTTTGGCTTAATCAGGTGCAAGGAAATGGCCAGCGTGAGATCCGAAGCTGAGGAGAGGGTGAGGATTTTGGGTGCCGAGGCAGCAGAGAGAGAGGCGAGGGCGAACGGGGTTGAGAGGGAATTGCAACTCGAACGTGAATGGAGGACCTCCTTGCAGGAAGCATCGATTTCCAACGCGGAGAAGATCTCTCAATTACATCAGGAGATTGATCAGTTGCGGCGGGTGTCCGAGGTACATTGCTCCGTTGAACGTGCATACAAGATGCCTCCGAAGTATCTGATCGAATTTAGCTGCAACCATTGACCCACATCGGATAGTTATTTATTTCATCTGCGGGGTGTAAAGAAATGTTGCGTCCTTTTCGTGCCTCTTCTCCAGGGATCGAAACGAACATCTCTAGTTTCCAAAACAATTCTGTTCGAACCTCTATGTTTCGCTTAATACATAGTTGAGAGTAAAATTCGAATGGTAAAATCATTTTTTCAAAATATCATCATTTCTGTTTATGAAGACAGAGTCCGAAAAATCTCAAAAAGCATTTTATATTTATTTTAGCTTAAGATACAATTAATTTTTTAACTCTGTTATATTTAGTTCACTAGTTATAATATTTCATTACTGATAAAAAGATATATTTAATATTTTCGTCAAAGATCTTTGATAATCATAAATAGTCATAAGTAGACTGCGGATTTTATGCATTTATGACAAAAATGAGCAGACGACACACAAAACATCAGACCGAGTACGGTTGTGTTATTTTCATTGTATTAAGAAATACATTTTTATTTTGCATAGAAATCCGCGATCTGCCTGTTAGTAAGGGTTCCATAAGAGACACATTGGCGAGGTTTGAAATTACATATATAGAATGTCAAGTTAACTGTAACAGTTATTTACTATGCATTGAATAATATTCGATGTTTGTCAGAATGGTCGACGACTCTGAAAAAGCTGTCGGTAATAGAACATTTTTATTTCCATATTTTATAAGTTCGATTCAAACTAAAATTTTTACTTCTCAGAATTTTTTCTTGTCTGCTTCCACTGGAATTTGTAAGATCATAATGTGTTCCAAAAATTTTTCGGGTCCATGTCTTAAATAGAACATATCGAAACGTTCCATTACCTTCTCGATCCCTGGTTATAGCAGACGATTTTTTGCGTTTCATCGTAGATACGCTGAAACGTCGTTTCACAAAGGAAACTTCTGTCCCCAAATGCAAGATCAACATTTCTTTAATCGTACTCTAATCTACTCCGAGAGTTTACGAAAATTTTGAAACTTTCTGTGGTTTCTATTTCTCCTTACTGGTCAAGCTCGGTTTGATTGAAAAGAATCGTGAATTTCCTTTCATCGTAGTTCAGTCTTCGGTGTAAAAGTTTTTTCTACGATGCGATAATTGGAAGTTTGTCTAAATATTGAAATTTGAAACAGTACCTTTAAAATCATTTTATTAACGAAGACAGCAAAAAAGTAAAGATGAATTCCATGTTCGAAGTTTAACTTACACAGGCTCACGAAAGTACTCCCTTTAAAGCAGTATAACTTTTTTTAAATTGGATCAAACGACCTGACCTTTTTTAGTAATTAGAAGAATTGGTTTTCCAAATGATGTGCAAAAAAGATTTTGAAAAAATTGCAATTGGTAAGAGTTACATGAGAAAATAAAAATGGCACTTTTTACAACTTTTTTATTTGAGTCTGTAATGAAAATTTAAAATATGTGTTTTGTAGATCTTTGTTAGTTATACACATGCTGAAAATGTCATCGAAATCGATTAATATACACACGAGCTACGAGTAGTTAAAAATGGTGAAAATCGTAGTTTTTCACGACTTTTGGTCAGTTTCTGCTTAAAATCCTCAGATTCTAACATCTTTCGATGCGTGCCATTTTTATCTACGTCACCCGATTACGATGAAATTTTCAGTATGTGGATAAGTAACATAGATCTACAAAACGCATATTTGAAATTTTTATTACAGGCTCAAATAAAAAAGTTTTGGAAAGAGCCTTTTTTATTTGCTCTTATAATTCGTAGCAATTGCAATTTTCCAAAATCTTTTTTTCACGTCATTGAGTAAACCAATTCTTCCAATTGCTCAAAAGAAGTCAGGTCGTTTGGTCCGACTTTAAAAAAGTTTATACTGTTTTAAAGAGCGTTTTAATGCTTTCGTAGACCAGTGTATTTATAAAATAAAGATATACCGCGTCTGCTATGTATTAATGTTCGACAATAGAGGATGATTTTTATGCAGTTTATGAGATGTACAAAAGGGATGCAGTTTTTTCGGACTTTTTCTGACATGTCTCACCGTTCCGGGGATATTTCACGAGGAAGAAAAATTCTCGATTCTTTTCAAAGGATGATTTCACCTTCTAAAACTGTACTGCGGCACGAACAAAAAATAGGTTTGTGTTACGGATGACTTACTTTACCTGCGCACAAAGTTTGAAAATTTTCCAGAATTTTTATGGTTACCTTCAATATGTTCAACGTTTGATAGTAACCTATTCCATCTCTTTTTTTAGAGTAGAATTTATAACGTCACTCCCGAAGCCCAATGTAATACCAACGTAAGTACAGTGGTGCACAAAAGTATTGGCTAAGTACGAAATTCTACGCAAAAACACTTATAAAAAATTAAATAATTACTTACACCAATCTATTTTATATGTGTCTGTATTTATAGCATATTATCTATGTGTACGCCAAAAGCAGAGCTACGTCGACAAAATACAGAATAAAGAATAAATAGAAATGTCTTTCACAATCAGCTTTAAGTCTGAACAAAAATATTTGCATATTTGCACGTAGCTAAACAAAAATTCTCCAAAATAATTTTAGTCATTCGTAATAGTTATTCGTAACCAAAATTTGTTAATTAAATGTATTAACTGTTATACCATAACTTTTAAACTTTGTCTTATAACAATTATGATCTCTGATTGCGACAAGGGTTTCGATTTATTATGTACTCTATATTTTGTCCTCTTGTTTTGGTGTACAAATAATACGAAGGTCAGTCAATAAGTAAATTAGTGCTCGTTGAGAATAATAATCTTTTGCTCATAAAAATCAGTAAAACAGCTCGAATTTCGAAGTTGGACGCATTTATTATACCACGCTCCATGCTTACTATACCGTGTTATACGATTGACTGACGCAATCGAGTTGTAACTTACAATACATAATAGTGCTTTTATATAACAGTCGACCGGCATAGATGTTTTAAGACAAAAGTTACAGATGGACGGGGGAGAGTAACATATTTATTGACTGATCTGCGTGATAATAATTTGGTATACTTGGTCCACCACTGTGCAACGAACAGACGAATTTTGTCCACGTCTTTGAGCAAATTTCCCATGGTGTGACGCCGGTAACAAACATTCCAAGCCTGGAACATCGATTTTCCCATTAGACAGTCAGAGGAGGGACGAAGCACCTCGCCCCCACCTTTTCGCCCGCGAACTTTATCAATCTTTCGAAAGTTCTGCAACTCGGCAAAATCGGATCCGGTCGCTAATTGTTGGTGCGTCTCGATTTGTAATCGTCCCCGCCTAGCTAAGTATCCCCCTCCCGATAGCGATTAGTATCGGAGTGCTGGTCGAAACGAAAGCGTTGGGGAGTGGAAGGGGTCTTTCTCTCGGCCAGAAGCCGTTACTTCGAAGGGGCAAGTTTCGAGCGGGGGGCGTCGAGCATGTAATTCCAGCGTCTGACCCGGTGTTTCCAGAAATACCTAGGGCTGCAGGAGGAGCACTACGCGCTGAAGGAGATCTGCACCGAGCAGGAACGAACACTGGAGGAACTTGGGGGACAATTGAGCGCGGCCAAATTGGCGGCCGTCGAATTACGCGAGGCCGCTGACAACGCTCAACACCAGCAGCAGCACCAGCACCAGCAGCAGCAAGAGGGTGCAGCGACCTGGGCGAACGATCGCCTGGTCACCCATTGCAAGAGCTGCAACCGTGAGTTCAACATCGCTCGTCGTAAGGTAATCAAACTTTTTAATTGCCCCCACGCCTCCCACCTCGGAACAACCCCCGTCGACCCTTTCGTCCAAGGCTCGCCGGAGCTTAGAGTCCAGAAGGCGATTCGGCTTTTCAGGTACGGGAGCGACGCGGCGTGGCGCGTTTAATCGTTCAATTATCCTTGCCACTCTG
Organism: Halictus rubicundus; assembly: GCF_050948215.1. Taxonomy (NCBI): domain Eukaryota; kingdom Metazoa; phylum Arthropoda; class Insecta; order Hymenoptera; family Halictidae; genus Halictus; species Halictus rubicundus. The sequence goes on from NC_135166.1 coordinate 8,706,959, forward strand.
GAAATTACTGGTTCCACGGTCCAGATTTCTCCCGGAGCGGCGCGGCGCGGCGCGCGGACGATCGGATCACTCGGAACCCGGAGAACGCTCCGTCCTGTCCGTCCGTCCGTCCGTCCGTCCGTACGTTCGTACGTTCGCACGCGCTGAACGATGCTGACGGCGTCGAGAGGTTTTATCGTAGCCGCGGATACACTCCCCTCCTCGACCCCGTCCTACACCAACCCCCCTTGTAAGCCAGATCGGAATCGCGTGAGCCAACCGGGTGAACTTTGATGCACGACAGTTCTGTTATTAGAGATAACACGGTGTATCGCCGCTCTAAGCCTTGCAATTACAAGTCGCCCCTCGACGTTCGCGAACCAACCCGGTTCCTCGCAACCGCGCGCCGACTAATTGAAAAGATCTGCTGCGCGGGGGGTTGTTGATTCGATCTTATCGTGGACTCGGGATTTTACGGGCCTCGACTTAATGATGAATCAGCCTGTTTGCGCTCCTGACGGATTTCGGCGTGCCTCGTTGAGAAACTGACTTCCGCGAAGTCCTCGCTCGCCGACCTCGTTCGGCGACTCGTGAACCGCAATTTTAAAAAAACAGCACCCTTGTAGGAGTGACGGAATAAGCTGTACACACCGGTGGTCAAAATTTTGTGACACCATGGAAATTACTTACAATTAGAAAAGAAAGGCTATAACCGGGTTTGGGGGCCAAATTGGCTCCGGGCCGATCTTAATCGGACCTGCACCATTCAATAGCCTACTAACAAGGAAACTTTTCTGCCAAGTTTCACAAAAATCTTAACATCAGCTTTTGCCGCATTCTTCCCATTTACTCGCAATTAAAAATTCTGAAAAAATCTGACACATTTGAGTACCGAGCGACTTATTAGTTCTCCGATTTTTTATCGTTCTTCTGGTACACAGGGTGAACTACGAATCGTGACCAGTAGAGATTACTCTGTTATTAGCAGTCCGATCGAAAATATTTTTATCAGATATAGCATAGTTTCAAAAGAGCTTTCGCGTGATTATAAATTTCTTGTCAACTACTATTTTTCATGATTTTTTGAGGTCATCTTCAATTTTTTGCAAATACACCTATAATTTGTTTACGCCTATCTGTTAGATAGAGGATTTCGAGACAAATTCGATAAGTATAATATACGATTTAATATACGATATAATATACGAATATACAAGTGTATCATATACGTGTACACATACGAATATCGCAGAGACTGCTAACGATTCACTTGTTCAGATATCATTGCATGTGTTCCAATGTTCAGAACGAATGTTTACAAACAGTAGGCAAGAACTCAAATCAATACTTTCGAACTATCAACAACATCGGAATGCGTACAATAGCATAGCATAAGATACTGTTTGTAATATTGCAGTTTTATTCTAGAACTATGTATTCCTTTAATCTTAAAAAAGGAAAAAACAAACGATAAAAAAGTAACTCATGCTATGTTACGATACTTACCGAATTTGTCTCGAAATCCTCTATCTAACAGATAGGCGTAAACAAATTGTAGGTGTATTTGCAAAAAATCGAAGGCGACCTTGAAAAAGTATGAAACAAAGTAGTTGATAACAAATTTGCTATAATCACGTGAAAGCTCCAGCTGACACCATGCTATATCTGATAAAAACATGTTCGATCGAACTGCCAATAACAGAGTAATTTCTACTGGTCACGATTCGTGGTTCACTCTGTATAATATTGTAGTAACAATAACTCTAGAAATCAGACTTAATTTTTGTTAATATAAAATTCATATAGTTATCCATTGTAAAAAGTGTTAAATTGTAATGCAGCCCATAAATAATCAGAAGAACGATGGAATAAATAGTCGAATAATTAAATAGAACTTTTTAAAAATACTTCAAATATTGCCCCTCGAATCTATACCTCTTGATGTTCGGGTTTTCATCATTACGATTTTCGATGTTTCTGTGTATTTGCAGCGCATCGTGCAACACCCAAGAATTTTAATGAGACTATCGTACAGGATTAATTACTTACAACATGATGAATATTAGCGTTATTAGTTTATTAACTTTAAAATATTCATGGTTTCGAATTTCATATAATATGAGACTGAGTTTCTCTTCTGAACTCTGCAATATTAATAGAAAATTAGATTAATAGAGGCGAGGAATTAGCCCGGTGGTCTTGTTACGATGAAATATAATAATTTGGACGTTCAAGGCTATATTGAATAGAAATTAAATAACACGCAAACAATTAAACAAGGTTTGTAACACAAAAGTATCAGTAGATCACCAGATCGCAAAAGCAAAGTTAATTTTGGTAACGCTACATAATTTATTTATGTTTTTCAAATGGAATGGATGTTTTATAAGAACTCAATTGTTTAATATTACAGAAAGCAACTAAGCTTCCTTTTGACAAACAATCCCATAACAAACAATAGAGACTTGCACATTATCTGCGGTTATTTATTGGATACACCAATAAGTAATTGATTGTGTTTTGCCGATATTCATCTCTGCTGTCCGATACGCTCCGCAATTTATAACAAACGGACATGTTCTGAATTTTCATCATGCTACTGATATATTCAATGCAATAGCAGGCTTCTTATTGACAACACCTGACATTCTCGTAGAGTTAACATAAGACCTAGGCTAAATCTCACAGTAATTGTCCACTAATTCTCCGTAGAATCTTTAATGCGAATAGAAACTGTTGTGAATGAATTTAAGAATACCGGTTTCAACTATCAATATTTTATTATTACAAACAAAGATTACTGATAATTATGGCACTCACGAGATCCAAATTTTTATCTCACAAAATCTGTATCACTACAATTTCACAACAAATCTCCTTCAAATAAAGTAATCATTTTCAACGTTATATGATTTTATATTCGTTCACCACTTCGCAAATAAATTCGTTTACCGTTAAGTAATTCGAGAGAAGTACGCTGAGCTCAAAGAATTAAATTTCAGTGAAATTGTTCATTTCCCTGTATTATTCGCGAATTTGATGAACGCAATGAAATAAAATTAGTAACCAGAGAAACGCAAATTGATTAAGGTCGTTACGCCAACAATGCGCGGAATGTTTTTATAATGTTATACTTTCAATGTTTTGAACCACAAACTATTGCGTTTTCAATGTGTCACAATTAAATCGTTCAAATTAAAACATATTTCTATTTGCAGTTGCAAGAATTTATGTTACAGCTCCATATTTAGCTATTTTCAATTTAATTAGTTAGAACAATTGTTTAGAATTAGCACTTCATATAAAACTATCCTATTGAAAAAAAAGATCCTTTTCACAGTACATTTTGGACGAAACACCTACAAACAAAAATGGAACGCGTTTGGAGTGCAAAGTGTTGAAATTGACATCACTGACTGTTCAGCACGAAAAAGATATTTTTGCACAATGTTGAAACGGATAGAAGAAGTTCAATTTATCTCTCTCTCTCTCTCTCTCTCCCTCTCTCTCTCTCTCTCTCTCTCTCTCTCTCTCTCTCTCTCTCTCTCTCTCTGTCCAATTTCTGGCCCGTGGTCTCTCTCACAGTCTAGTCGTTACTATTAGGTACGTTTAGGGGTAACTTTTGCCAGGCGCGGTTCACATTACTTCACATTACACTCACGCGTGCCGCCTCGTCGAAGTAGCCAGGAAATTTAAGTGTCGAGAAGCGAAACGATGTCTTCACGCCAAGAACTATAGCCATCGGGAACCGTGCGCACGCGGTTGGACGCGTGTTGGTCTCGATCGTCGGCAAGAAAAGTTGCAAAAGCTTTCTTTTTTTTTTACCCGGCGAGACTGAATCACGCGCCGGCACGATATAAGCACTTAAAGTATTCAGTCAGATCAGATCGTTTGGAGGTGCAGTTGCGTGCATCGATAAGGAAAGGCGGCGGGAGAGTGTATTCGTGCATTCGTCATACGGATATATTCCCGGGGAGAATTTATCTGCCTCTAGGCCTTATCGAAATTTCATGGACGTGCACGATAGACACGATTTACTGGAGCTTCTTGCCGGGCCGTTAATGGCATAAACGTAAGAAAAGATTCGATTCGCTCTATTACCATCTTCTCGAGTCGTCGCGGCGATCCGATTGATTCGATTACCATACTACCATCCCTGGTAATCAATGATAGGATCATGCGCCTCGTGGACCGTCGAGCGATCAATTTTTCATTCCTATTGTCGACGAGGTTTAGTTAATTCTTAGTGTTCGATCAAAATATTCACCTTGTTTTATGGTGTATTATGCTCATTACGCATCTTCGTTAGCTATATTTTTCGTTCTTACCCTTGACGACTTTTAGTTAATTCTGAGTGTTCGTTCAAAATATTCACCTTGTTTTACACAGGGTGTTCATTTGAAAACTTTCCAGCCGAATATCTCGAAAAGTATGAAAGATATTTACAAACGTGTAAAACACGTGTCCTAGAATTTCGAGGGGGAAAGAGGGGAACAGTATCGGTTTTTTATTTGGGTGGCGTTTTCAAGGTCATTTGAGGGTCAACTTCAAATGGAAACCTATATTTTTTATTCTTATTGTACGTGAAAAGACGAGCAATTTTCGTAGGATACTTTTTTAGTAGAATATCTCTACATTCCTGTACAATTCTGCGACGCAAATCGTTGACGCTTTCTGGTTGTGCTTTATAAACAACAGATTGTAAGTGTCCCCACAAAAAGAAGTCGAATGGAGTTAGATCTGGTGATCTTAGCGGTCACTCAGTAATACCTCTTCTACCGATTCATCTTAGTGGGAATCGAATGTTTAATCACTGGCGAACTGGGAATGTGTAATGCGGGGGAGCACCATCATGTTAGAAGTACAAAAGTTCTTCATTTAACAAGAATTGCCGTTTTCATCTCTTTGTTTTTGAAGACTTTCTGTTATAAGTGGATCAATGATGTCGTCCAATAAATTTAAATACAGATTGCCATTAAAATTCTCTTGGAAAAACAGAGGACCTATAATAGCATTTCCTAAAATGCTTGCCCCAACATTTATTTTTTCCGGCCGTTCAGTATTACTTTCTCTCATAAGATGTGGACTTTCGTCACTCCAATAACCACAGTTATCAGTCACTAAAACAAATGTTTTTAATTAGATTAGGAGTGACGTTGATCATATTTGTTAATTCAACAGTCAAAGTCATCTTCCAATAACTTTTGATGCAACTGCATTTTACAAGGATGAAACTTGTTATGTTTAAGTAATTTGTGCACAGATCCCACTGATACACCAGTTATCATTGAAACTTGTTGAATTGAACTAGTAGGATTCACAGTAAACTGTCCTATAATTTCGATGTGATCAGCTTATTTTATGAATTTTGGCTGGTTTCTTTTTAAATTTGTCACCGATCCTTTTTCCTTAAACTTTGCAACTAATTGTAACACGTACGTATGAGAAACACGTTGTCGTGATCCCGGAAGGAGAAAGTCTTTCGTACTTGGTTGATTTCTTTATTTTATACAAGTTGTGTTACGATGTGTTCGGTTCGAAGTGCGAATGGATTCTGAGCTGGTGATGCAAGGAAAAATGGGGAGAAGGATGACTTTAGGGTAGGAGAATTATGGGGGAGGAAAAGTGAAAGTCGGAAACAAGTCAAGGGATGGTCGCTGGAGAGGATGTCTGGTTTTCGTCTATTTCAAGGATGGCTAAAGTCTTGTTGGGATTTGGTTCTAAGAAGAGAAAGTAGGGAAGCAAAGGGTGGGGAAGAGTGGGAGGACGGAGAGGACGGTTGACTTTTCTATGGGCCCTTATGGTTAAAACGGCGTAGGCTAGGGTAGGTATGATCGTAGGAGTGTGAGAGTATCTGACAACGTGTATCAGAATGTCTCTCATCAAACGTAGCAGCAGTTCAACGAGCACACTTGTCAGCTCCATAAATAAAAATTATTTCTACTCGTTCTTCTAAAGAATACACCATTTTATACAATTAATTGTACTACGTATAGTATCTCTTATTGCGATGATTTCCACTTGACTAAATAGTACAATCTTATATTGAAAGACAGACAACATAAACAAGAGATCAATAGAGGACAATTTTGTTTTGAAACGGTACGTGATAGTACAACGTTACGTGCTAGTGGAAAACATCAACGATTTGCGTCAAAGAATTTTACACAATAATATGACTCGTTCCACTTCTCTTTAAATATCTCCGAAACTAGTGCACGAATAAAAAAAATATCCTACGAAAATTGCTGGTCTTTTCACGTACAATAAGAATAAAAAATATAGGTTTCCATTTGAAAAAACAAAGTTGACCTTCAAATGACCTTGAAAACGCCACCCAAATAAAAAACTGATACTGCCCCCCTCTTTCCCCCTAGAAATTCTTGGACACGTGTTTTACACTTTTTTAATATCTTTCATACTCTTCAAGATATTTGGCTGGAAAGTTTTCAAGTGAACACCCTGTATATTACACATGCAGGATGCCTCGCGCAGGCGATGTGTAAATATGTACATAGTTGCAGGTTAGGCAGGTTAGAAACGAACCACGATCGGCGTTGTATTGGCGCCACTGATGTGAGTCACCTAACGTTTGCACCTCAAATATCTTTATTGTTTCTAAATATACGTAAAATATGGGAAGGACAAAGTTGAATGGTACAATGGGGCTGACACGATGCAAAAAAAAAATTTTTGTTTTTATGTCATTTTTTTAGATATCAAGGTGACCTTCACTTTTTAAAATGGAACCACCCTTTTTTAAACACCTACAATGATAGTCCCTTTTATTAGGAATTCAGTGACAATAATTATTCCAAGGTCATTCAAGGTCACAGACAGAGAAAACGTGTAAGATTTAGAATATGAAAGCAGAATACGTTTATCACGGTTGAGACTTGTAGTAAATAGTAAACATAGTATGGTCGTAGTTAAACTAAACATACTAAGGTCCTTCAATGTTATTGTTATTCAGCATTCTTATTTACTATCAGTATGTTTCCAAATGCGATTCCGTCTTATTCAATGACTGAAAAGTGTGATATGATCACGATTTACTGTGAATGTAGACAAAATGCAGTGCAGGCTCGATTACTTTATGAAGAAAGGTACCCCGAGCGAAACACTTCTTCTAGACAGACTTTCATTAATACGTACAGGTTGTTTTGAAGTACTGGAAGTGTACATGCAAGACAGTACAAACGGAAGAATCCCACGACTAATGAAGACAATAAAATTAATATTTTAGCAGCTATAGCTGTCAATCCTCACGTGAGTACGAGAAAAATTGCCCGGGAAGCAGGCATAAGTCAAAGTAGCGTAATACGAATTCTGGCCCGACATAAATTTCATCCGTTCCACATATCGCTCCATCAAGAATTGCACGGGAATGGTTTTCAAAATAGAATTAACTTTTGTCAATGGGGATTGCTTCAAAATCATTCATTTTTTTTCTAATGTCTTGTTTACGGACGAAGCAACATTTACTAATCATGGCTCAATTAATCTACGGAACGCCCATTATTGGTCTGTGGATAATCCGCACTGGCTGCGAGAAATTGGTCATCAAAGACAATGGAGCGTAAACGTGTGGTGTGGTATTTTGAACGACAAAGTAATTGGACCATATTTCGTTAACGGAATGATGGCGGGATAGAAATACGCTCAATTTTTGCAAGAAGATCTGCCAATTTTGTTAGAAGGTGTCCCTTTACAAAATCGCTACGATATGTGGTACCAACATGACGGTTGTCCTGCTCATTATGCACGAGTAGCAAGAGAAACGTTGGGTTCTCGATATCCAAACCGATGGATTGGACTAGGCGGAACAGTTTCATGGCCATCACGTTCGCCTGATTTAAATCCACTGGATTTCTTTTTATGGGGTCTGCTAAAAGAGACCGTGTACACGGATGCTCCAACAACAGTTGAAGATATGCGTACGAATATCACGTCGGATACACGTATCAGAGTTCAACATTCGTTCAGAGCTCGTTTACAACAATGTATCGACGCAGACGGCCATCATTTCGAACATTTATAAAATACAGGTATTCTGCTTCCATATTTTAGTTTTATACGTTTTTTCTGTCCTTGACCTTGAATGACCTTGGACTAATTATAGTGACTGAATTCCTAATGAAAGGGACTATCATTGTAGGTGTTTAAAAAAGGGTGGTTCCATTTAAAAAAGTCAAGGTGACCTTGATATCTCCAAAAAAATGACATAAAAACAAAATTTTTTTTTGCATCGTGTCAGCCATTGTACCATTCAACTTTGTCCTTACCATATTTTACGTATCTTTAGAAACAACAAAGATATTTGAGGTGCTAACGTTTGGTGACTCACCCTGTATATATCAGTGATTGGCGCGCACGAAAGAAATGAGAAACGCATAGCGACAGGCGGAGTGAAAATGTAAAACGTCGCCAGTCGTGTCCGGTTGTCGCTAAAGAACACATCGTCTTTTTTTGTCAGCACCATACCTCGTTCACATCATTACCGATATTAACCCTTTCGTTACGGCGCACAGTGCGGACAAGTCGGCACATCTCACTACATTTTTATTTGACGATGCACGAAAATTTCCTTTGGCAGAACTCTTTATTAGCAGGAAATGCATATTATTATTCATTCAAAAATCATTTAACAATTTTTTTTATGCATAAAAATAATTTTCTTTTTTTCAACTTATTAATTTTATTGTTAAATTTAATTTTTTGTGACTAATTACCATTGCACATGCATTAGTAACCAAATTTAGATTTTTGTAAAAAAATTTGGCCATGGAGGCACTCTCTAAAGTGCCAAAAATCGAAATATGTTATATTAACTGTAAATGAGTGTGCAATAATAATTCTGTGTAATGGAAAGTTCTTACCAAGGAATATGCATTCTTTATACATTTAATAAAGTAGATTTATTTTTTGTACAAATTTTCAACTGTGGTTTTATTTGTTAATTGCATATAAAACTTCAAATTAACATAAAACAAAAACGGCAAAACATGTCCTGAGATTTATGCATATTCGGATACATTACTTATTATAGTTTAAGAATTTCATAGTTTTGTCTGCCACTTTTTGCGACTCTCAATTTTGTAAACTTTTTAACAAGTGTCCATACCTTTCCTTCAGGATCTATCGTGGAAAATTTGTTATTTTCTTGTTAAATGTATTAGTTATATTGTTAAATTTCATTTTCTGTAAATAATTAACAATAAGTATACATTTGTAAACAAATTTGGTTGTAAAAAATTTTGCCATTTCTTCGCCACAGTTACAGTGGGGAATTTACTGGGAGAGCTCAATATTCGTGTATATCACGATATGAAATACATTTCTTTTGCAAAACATGCGTATTAGGATGGAAATTGTTAATAATAATCATATAATAACCATTTTTATGCATAATACAATTTTGCAATAATTATATATCTATTATAATTATATATATATAATTATATATAATTATATATAAAATGTGCAAGATCACGAGAGTCAATGATTTTGAGTCGCAATCAAAGTACTGAGAATGAGTCGTATAGCGAAGCAGCAGCAGCATGCTCGGATAGCATTTTGTTGAGTTTATTCGTTTTATTCACTAGTATTATAATTTGTTTAAGTTTATTATTGTTAATTTTACATATGGTTAATTTATTAATAATTTTGTTCTAAACTTGTTAGTTTTTCAAAAGAAATTTGTTAATTTTTAATAATAAATTTTTTTTTGTTAAAATTATAAACTATATTGGTAAATATAATTGTCTGTAAAAAATGTCCTCTATATATGCATTAATAACCGAACTACGAGAAGTGCCGAAAACAGGCGATTTGTCCGCACTGTGCGGCAGTCCGCTCCGCCAGAGTGACGCCACTGAACGGGGCACCGCGCCGAAAAGTGTGCACGATGCACGTCGGTAGCCTTTTCGGTGTCTGCAAGTTGCCGAATATATACGGCACCCGTAACGAAAGGGTTAATAAAGTTGTGTTATTATTATTCATTGTCCGGAGTCAATCCGCCCAAAACCCGATCATACAAGTGGGGGCTTATCCGGGATCGTTGTGAATTGGCAGGGTAATTGTGCATAAAACGTTCCTCCTTACCGATGTTGATAAAATTTAAATATGTTGTAAAACTCAACATTCTGTACAACTCACTGCTATACATGTAACCGCCGCTCAGCCTTAGTTTGAAATATGTTGTCAAGTTCGTCATTCGGAACAACTGTTCCCTATAGGTATAACCTGCGCGGCGGTCTCTTTTAGTTTCGGAGATATTCGCAAAAAACGTCACTATTGCGAATTCTGCCTATTTTAAAAGACCTAATTCGTTCTTTAGGACGGGGGAGGAACGGAGCACCTCACCGAAAAACTTAATGCAAACTCACTCTGAAATTTAGTTTAATGAAAACAAAGAACAACAAAGTAACTCGAGTGTCGAACATTTTCCGATTCAAATTTAAATGAATTTCAGAGTGAGTTTGTGTTAGGTTTTTCGGGGAGGGGGTACAGAGGGAGGGGCTCCGCCTTAAAGAACATCAATTTTTATAATGTCGTTGTTGGGTTAAATTTGAACGAAAACTACTAAAAAGTATAAAAGTCTATAATTTTTAGTAAAGTTAAAATTCACCTCGAAATGTTCTATATTCAAGAAACCAAACCTTCGTCATCATTTGTTGTAAAAAGTTCACACGGTATATAGATCGTGTGACGATCGTCGTGATATATTTCTAGAAAAAGCTGTAATAGCTGCAGTTTTTCGCGAATATCTCATAAATTATGGCTGAGCGGCGGTCATATGTACAGGAAAAAGTTGTTCAGAATGTTGAGTTTTACAACATATTTAAACTTTATCAAAATTACCATTGGCAGACAGACATTATCTTGAGAAATAACGCGTAAAAGTCGTGAAGTTTCGAAGTTATTAAGTACAGTGAAAGTTGTCCTGCAAGAGCAGCAAGTTGATAAATTTCGAAAAGAGAGATGACGGTAAGCGTTTAGGATGGGACGTGGACGAAATGAAGCAACAGAAGCGAGCAGTAGAGGAGCAGAAGAATTCGAGGATATTCGTGACCGAACGGAAAAAGCAACCGACACACACACAGAAGATAAGATAGATCGAATGAAGGTGTATCAGTTAAAAGGAGAAATAAGAAAATTAAATTTGAACACTGTGGGTAAAAAGGAAGACTCGAAGAACTTCCTAAAACGCCAATTAAAAATTAACACGAAGGAAGACGATGGAATTACGGAAAGCAGCGGTTCCGATGAAGACAACGATGCATCGAGCGAGGATGGAAAGGAGACAAGAAAACGAAAAAATAAAGAACAGACACACGCAAAACGCTCTACACGAAGGGTTAAGTTTAGGATAAAAGATGTTGACGAAAACATGGCATATTTCACGGGAGACGACGAGTTACCGATAAAAAAATGGATCGCAGATTTCGAAGACACAGTTTATAATGTACGAAAAAGGTGTAACGTCTTGGAAGATATTGAGGGAAATTAACCCTTTGCACTCGGACGTCCCCTCTAAGGGGACATTATGACTCTAGAATCGATGGTTCCGAGTGCAAAGGGTTAATAATGCAATAGTAGATGAGCAGCTAACGAAGCGGAAAAGGAAACCAGCCGAAAGTGCACGGCAATATGTCGGTGCAATGCAAGAAATTGCAAATCAGGGAAACGTAGAGGACAAGGCATTGATCGAACGTATACAAGACGACGACGTCAATAAAACAATGTTATACGATGCATATTCTTTATACGATTTAAGAAAGCCGCTGGAAGTACATGGCAGAAGAAAAGAAAAAACGATGGAAAACAAGAAATCATTTACAAAAAAAGAAGTAGGGAAGAAGAAAACAAGCTATAATAAACCTAGTAAAGCCCGTTGTTATGGATGCGATTCGATAGAGCACGATTTTCAAAATTGCCAAACAAGGGAAAAGGATTAGTGTTTTAACTGCTACAATTCTGGTCACATGGCAACGAAATGTCCCGAAGGAAAGAAGTCAAAACACAGTGAAGCAAAAGTGAGCAGTATAAAAAGTAACGGTAACGAATTCCTCAAAGTAAACATTAACAATGTAAAGTGAAGTGCACTAGTGGATACGGGCAGTGACGTAAGTCATATTCGGCAAGATCTTTTCGGCGAAACAGACAAAGTGAAGCAACGCGGAACGTCGCGCACACTTACGGGATTCGGTAACGCGTGAATCATCTCGATCGGACAGTTCGACGCGAAACTGATTATCGATGACCGCGAAATTTGATCGAAGCAGATCAAAGGCTGGTTGAGCAGCGGCATGATTCATCCCAGCAGTACATAGTGAATACGCAAGCCCAGTGGTCATCGTCCCGAATAACAGCGGCGAGTATCGAGTATGCGTGGATTATCGTAAGATAAACAAACAAATTATTAGAGACAGATTTCTAATGCCGTTAATAGAAGACAGTATAGATGCGATGGCGGAAGCTCGGGTCTTTTCAGTATAAGATTTGAAAAACGGTTGCTTTGACGCACCAGTAGAAAAAAAAGTCAGAAATACAGTGAATTCTCGATATATGTCAATAACACGGGTCTTGCCAGAGTCGTGTTATGTTTACACGCCTCGGCGTCCGAGGCCTCTCGAGCTTCATGGCCCCTCACGGGGCATACCCTGCGGTAGTGGGGATAATTCCGCGACGATTATCATTCTGACCGTGGCGACATATATAGAAAAATCACTGTATACATCGTTCGTGACGCCAAACGGACAATAATACAATAATTCGCGAAAACACTATTCGGCCCTTCTAATAGTCCTACAGGTTTTTTAAGATTAATTCACGAAGTTTTTAAAGATTTAATTGTACGTAAAGTTGTTTTCACGTACATGGATGATTTGATAGTACTTGCCGTTAATAATGAAGATGCATTTCAGAAGCTTGTTGAGACGTTAAAAGATCAATTGGAAAAAGTCAACATTTCTGCAAAAACGTGTAGAGTACTTGGAATATGAAATAGAAGGTGGATACGTATATCTCTCCTATATATAAGAAATAAATTCAAAGTTTTTTAGATCTCGCTGGATATTTTCAGAAGTTTATTCGCGAATACACGAAAATTGCTCGACCTTTATCAAATTTATTAAAAGATAACGTTAAGTTTAATTTCGGCACGGAGCAATCACGATCATTTGAAATGTTGAGTCGTCTTTAGCTAATAAATTTTTAGATATTATTGCAGAAGAATGTTGGTGAAAAATATTTTTATCCAGTATATTTTCTGAGCCGGAAAACGTCCGATGCAGAGAAAAATTATCATTCGTACGAACTCGAGATTTCGACAGTTATTAAAGCCGTTCAAAAATTTAGAGTATACTTATTAGGAGGAAAGTTTAAGTTAATTACCGATTGCGATGCGCTGCGTAAGACGTTGTATAAACAAGATTTGTTGCCGAAGGTAGTCAGATAGGCATTAATCTTAGAAGAATTCAAATACGAAGTCGAGCACCGTCTAGACTCACAGTTGCCCCATGTAGACCCGTTAAGTCGATGTCCAGTAGTCGTGATAGAAGATACCATGTTAGCGTTAGTGCGTAAAAAATAAGAGCAAGACGAGCGTAACCGTGCTATAAAGCAAATCTTGCAAACAGAACCTTACGAAGATTATACAGGGTGGAAATTATAAAGCGTTACAGGCGAATATCTCGACAAATCTTGATTATACACAAAAATGTTTCAGATGAAAATTATTCAGTACCGATGGGGAAATCATGTGGTGGGACTTTTATTATTCCCGGTGGACATTCCTAGATGAGGCGATGGTCAACTTTCTTTTTTTAAATGGAATGATATGTTTTTTTATCCATCATCAAATAGTGCGTTTTGAGATGAGTTCAAAGACTTATGACTCAAGGTCATTCAAGGTCAAACTTGCAGGGAAATGCAGGAAACGTGTGATCGTTTTATTTGTTATTATTATTATCATATATCGTTTATTTTAAAGTGGTCGCATTAACAGCTAGGTCATTAGCGACCACATGGTTTACAATTGAATATAGAAGAGAAGGTTACGGTTAATATTTACATTGTGGGGGGTACAGCAAAAAACAAATTTATAACAGTTTATATACAGGGTGTTCACGCTATTACTAGCCAGCGTTTTTCTTGTAAATAGTAAACATTAGGAAAAAATGAAAGAAGAAGAAGTAGTACTGTTTTTTATACGCAACACAATGGCGCATGTAATTTTTTTGTGTTTACACTATTTTGTTAGATATGAAGGTGATCTCCAATTTTTTAAATGGAATGCTGTATATTTGTGTATATCATTCAATTTGTGTAAATTGAAATACCTAGAAGAATATCCGGACAGAGTTCATCCAAATGAAAATCAGTTTGTTTTATGTGCCAAGCGTTTGAAGGAAACAGGGTATTTCCAAAAAAAGTGTTATAATCGGAAATGTCTTCTTTCTGAAGATAAAAAGTTAGAAGTCCTCTTACATTTTGAAGAAAATCCGACAACTTCGGTGCGAAAAGTAGCTTCACATTGCTATGAAATATTCTAAATGTTTCTTCCATTTCTGACCTTGCATGACCTTGAAGGTCACTGTGCAATATACGGACGAATTCGTCTAGACACACGCTTTCATGTGATATACAAAAATATACAGCATTCCATTTAAAAAATTGAAGGTCACCTCTCTATCTAACAAAATAGTATAAACACAAAAGAATTACATACGCCATTGTGTTGCGTATAGAAAACAGTACTACTTTTTCCTCTTTCATTTTTTCCTAATATTTACTATTTACAAGAAAAACGCTGACTATTAATAGCGTGAACACCCTGTATATCAATAGATTTAAAAAACAGAAGGACGTTTCCAATATTGTTCTCGTTTAAATTTGTCATCAGGTAATTTTCGATGGAAAATCTGGATCGTTGAGAAGAGAATTTAGATCATTAGAGTAGGATATGTTGGATGCTGTTGGACACGGCGCATGTTGTACATTCCGGTGGGTTTTGTTTAGTTATCAGGAATTCGTGGGTATATCTTGAGTGACCTGTTCGGATGCGGGTAGCTGCGACCTGATCTTTCCTAGAAAGTTGTGAATCGGTTAGGGTTTGGTAGACATTGGTCTTTATTTTATGTAGTTTGGTTTGGGTGCCGTTAGTTTAATTTGAATTCCAAAAATTTATTATGGCTTTCTTAACATAGAATTTTGCATCAGGAAGGCTGGTTTTACAGTTATCGTCCCAGGTTGGAAGATTGCACGCTTCTTTTGCAGCTTTGTTTGCGGCTTCGTTACCAATGAGGCCAACATGTCCAGGGATCCATTCGAAGTTAATATATTTATTATCGTTTTGGATTTCTGATACAATTTTTTGCATACGTTGGACAGTAGGGTGTTGCGTCGGATTGCCAATAGCGTCAAAAGCGAATCAGTAAATATGGAACATTTGTTTTTGTTAGAATTCTGAATGTATAATAGGGCATATAGTATGGCATGGATTTCACATGACCAGGAGGAAAAACTGTTAGGAAGTCTTTTTGGTAAAAACGTAATTTTCGGTAATAAAGGCACAACCACAGGACGAAGCAGTTTTAGTGCCGTCGGTGTAGATGGGCGTGTAGTTGTTTTGGTGGATGTGATCTTGGAGTATAGTGTTTAGTATTATGCTGTTAGTGTCACTATATTGGTTCTTGGATTCATTAAATAATAATGTTGAAGGGATGTTAAGAGAGGTCCGTGGTGGTAGAAAGAATGGAACGCAATCTTCAATATTTGGGAGGGTCATGTTGAGTTCTTGTAAGATTTCTTGTATTCTCAACGAGAGGGGTTTGGAATAGTATTTTCTTTTAAATTGTTGGTTGGATTATTTGGAAGGAAGAGTTTGCTAACTGGGTTACTAGGGGCGTGTGGTGCAGAATGCACCCAGAATAATTCTTAGGCAGGAAGATTGGATAGGATTTAGTATGTTTAAGATGCTTTTGTTTGCCGAACCGTATATTATTGATCCATAGTCCAATTTCGACCGAATCAAAGCCCTGTAAGTAATTAGTAAAGTATTTCTGTCAGCCCCCAGCTCTTACAAGCCAGGCTTTTTAAGATGTTTGGTCTTCTTAGGCAATTATTTTTAAGGTTTTTGACATGGTGAACCCAAGACATTCGTTTGTCAAATATAAGTCCAAGTATTTTAATTTTCTCTACTGAAGAGATAGGGTCGGAATTTATGTTAAGGTTTATGGTGGGAAGTATTCTTCTACCTCTCCAAGAGGTAATATGTTCAGATTTAGATTTGGAAAAAATAAATCCAGTGCGGTCGGCCCATGAGGATAGATTATCAAGAGCTTTTTGGAGGATATTTTGGGTGGTATTTATGGTTTCGCCGCGATAAAACATGGCGACATCGTCAGCGAAAAGACAGCCTTTGATTGGGGGGAATAAGTTAGTGGAAATTTCGTCAATAACAATGATAAATAAGGCGACACTGATCACAGAGCCTTGGGGTAATCCGTTTTATATAAACGTTTTGTTTGAAAAAGTGTTTTGTACTTTTACCTGGTTGTATCTATCTGTGAGAAAGTTATGTATAAAGGCTAGCATATTGTGTCCAACTTAAAAATTCTTAAGAATGTGTAAGACTCTTGTTATCCAAACCATATGATACGCCTTTTCAATGCCAAGACTGATAGCCGTGAGATGTTCGTTGTTGGCAAGTGCACTGCAGATAGATGAGTGGATAGTGGTTAGGTGATCCATCGTGGAACGTAGTTTTCTGAATCCAAACTGGAGGTTCGATAGCAAGTTTCTTGATTCAAGGCTCCAAATGAGTCTCGTATTAATCATTTTTTCAAAGACTTTACAGATATTGTTTGTTAGGGAAATTGATTTATATGAAGCACAGTCGAGTTTATTTTTATTAGGTTTTAAAATTGGGATTACTGTAACTAGTCTCTATGCAGTTGGAAAAATTTTCTAACTCCAGATTCGGTTGTATAGGTTAAGTAGAGCGAATTTTCCTGATTCGGGTAGATGTTTCAGGAGGGTGTTAGGGACACCATCAGGGACTTGTGGATGGTCATCAGGACTGCATGAAGTTCAGATATAGTAAAAGGGTCGTCAATGGGGGATATATGAGAGAGTGGGATATCAGAAAGGGACAGATCTTTGACACTAGATTTTAGGATTCTGAAACTGGAGCTTTAGTTGTTATCACTTGAGTTTTTGGCAAAAGTTTCGGCTAAACAGTTTTCTATATCTTGTCTGTAGTTTCCATTTATTCTCTGTATCTTGGACCAGGCAAGGTTGGAGTCGGCTTTTATGTTTATATTGGAGACAAAGTCAATCCAGGAGTTTTTCCTGCTACTCTTCATAGTTTTGCGGAAAATTGCTCGAAGTTTGTGGAAGTTAATTTTGTTTTCTATCTTAGGATGTCTTTTGAGAACATTTAGAGCCTGTTTGAAGGCTCCTCTAGTAGAATAGCATTCCTCGTTCCACCAAGGGATTTTCATTTTTTTAATTTTGGGACTGGTGTTTGGGGAAGCGTTATCTGCATGAATTTTTCTAGGTGATGATTGATATCGGTTTCTTCATTCAGTTGACAGTCAGAGGTTAATTTGTTATGGACCACTTCTTCGTACAGGGACCAATTCATTTTTTTTAAATTCCATTTAATTCGATTATAGTTTATTGGTTGAGTCGAATTTGGGGAATCAATATGGATTCTAATAGGATAATGGTCACTGTCCCACGAAGAGTCCAAAACTTGCCAGTTGCTCAAGTGAGCAATGTCATTACTGCAAAAGGTAAGATCGATGGCTGAGAGTGAGTTGGAGGATAGGTTGTTGTGTGTATTTGTTTTTGTATTCAGAAGTATTGAGTCGCCGAGTTCGATGAATTTTTCGATAGCTTTTCCCCTAGAATCTAGGTGTGAGGATCCCTATAACGGGTTGTGGCTATTAAAATCTCCGCATAGTCAGCAGGGTTTTGGTATTTGGGACAGAAGGTCCAATAGATCATCACTGGTGAAGTTTGGCGAATTTGGGAGGTATATAGTGGCTATGTGATTTTGAGAGGAATATAGGCCTCAACTGCAATAACTTGGAGGTTCGTTGATAGTGGAATCTCTTCGCAGTGGAAATTGTTTTTCACATACACAGCAATGCCTTCACTTGCGTGGGAGTATTGACTTCTATTTTTGTAAAAAAGAGTATAGTTTGATAGTTGTCTTGTTCTTGTTCTTAAAGTTAGTTTCCTGGGCACAAAAAATTGCAGAATTCAGTTCGTTGAGGAGTAATTTAATGGATTCAAAACGTGGGCGAAAACCATTGATATTCCATTGGATGATGTCAGACATAGTGAATAAAGGTAAGATCAAAAGGAAGAAACAAAGGGAGGGAGAAGGGTTATGGGATGTCAATGTCAGATTCGATATCAGATGAAGCAGGCGTTGACGAGTATTCCATAACGAGTGGTTCGTCTTGGTAGCCATCAGGTAGATCCATACTTAGTTTTTTGGAGATTCTGTGAAGTCTATTCTTAATGCTACGATGTTTTAGTGACGGGTATATTTTTTTAATCATTTGATATAAGGCCTGTATATCGTGAGTGTATACTTGGGCGACAGCTATTGCATTTTCAACTCCAAAAACGTTTTCTAAGAAGCTTTGAAATTGCATAAAATAAAAAAAAAAATAAAAATAAAATAAAACTTTTTCAATTGCAGTGTTAATCGACTTTGAGCTTTTATGTTTATTGAGTACGAAACCAGTGTGTTGCAATTTTTTGTTAGGAGGCTTCGGCTTATTGAAGTTGTCGGCATCATTTTCTTGTAGGGAACTGTTGTCGGATGTTGATAGTGGCCTCTTGTTAGAAGAGAACGACGGTTCGGCGTAGTATTTGTCTATTGATTCGGCATTCACAGATTGTGAGATGTTTGTGCTTGTGGGAATGTTTTCAGTTTTCGAAGTTGTGTCTTTCTCGCTATTTGGTTCATCACTGCTCATCTGGACGTTTTCGTTTCTAGGACACTGTTTGGCAACATGTCCCTCGAGGCTACAGAGAAAGCATTTTAATTTATCTGAACTTGCAAAGATTCTATATTACGTGTTATCGTATGAGATTAGGAAAGATTGCTGCCCGGAAAGCAGCAAATGCTGATTAGGAAAGAAGAAGCGCGCTTTGATAAAGGTCAATCTTGAGGTGGTGCGGATGTTATTATGTTTGAATTGTTGGAAAGTATAAAAGTGTGTTCCTTCTTGGAAATAAATAAACGTCTATACAGACAATATACGAACTTGTGAATTCACACACTTTAATATCAATATTTATGCTTAATCAAATATTAGTAAAATATGCAATGCCGACCATGCGGCTACAGAACGTGATGTACACATAGCGAAGTGTGACGAACAAGTGAGATTCACGCGGGAACCGCGAGACACTCCGAACACCATAAGAGGTGTCGCCACATGGTCGCGTGCTTATTGCCGCGTGATTATGAACGCCTCAACATGAATACAAGTTCGATAACATTATGAGGTATCGAGGGATAGACATTTGATAATATAATTTTCTGAGAAGGTGTAATTAGAGATCTTAGGTGGACATTATGATTATTAATTGTTAGCTCCTTGAATTTAGAGGTTATTTATGAGACTGTTTGTGAAGAGTCAAGGTATATACACGCTTTACCATTTGATATTCGTGAGATGGAAATGATTTGCTTCGGTTGTATTATTTTGGAAATAGAATTCACGTAGGCCTTGATAGGTAATCCTTCAACTGATTCTAATATTATTGCTTGGTCGTTTCGGGGGAAGAGGTTTGAAGTTGCAGCTGATGCGTATGATTGCATTTTAGGTTGGTTTTTATCAGTTTGTTGATCTTCTCGATGAGAATTTACTGAGGGATCCCTGTACTCGGGAATCCCGTTATGTGGGTTTGTAACGTTCATAAACACTCTCACTCACTCACTTAGCAAGGTTCTTGCACGACTGTAAACAGAGAATACATATAATGGCACTCGCGATTATACGTCCGCTCCGTTCGACTGTCGACATTCTGATTTTATTTGTATTTTAGTTCGTGCATTCGAACTTTCACACCAAAACAATAACATGTGTTCAATATCAGCATTACACGGGACAACATCAAAGTTATGAAAGTAATGAAAACAAACGTATTTCTGTAATTACTGTGCTCGTTTGCAAGATAGTCAGTTTAGTTTCATTACTATTCGTCCTAAGGTATCCTTCGCTGAACGATAGTGTACTATTCAGAATACTTTGTATAATGAGAAATTAGGTGTAACATACGAGGGTTATCTGAAAAGTTTGAGACCTAACAAAGATATAAGTCACTTTTTCCTCAAAATTATTTTTATTTCTCTACATAGTCTCCTTGTAAGTCTATACGCATCTCCCAGCGATGCTCCCATCTCTCCAGCCCGTCCAAATAGTACTTGCCGTCTTTCTCTGCAAAATAGCTATTTACAAAGGTGATGGCTTCCTCATTTGATGAAAATCTCTGTCCTCCGAGTGCAACTTTTAACTTGGGGAACAAAAAGAAGTCGCTTGGAGCTAGATCTGGTGAGTAAGGTGGGTGATCAAGCAGTTCAAACCGTAATTCGTGGATTTTTGCCATGGCAATCAATGAGGTGTGAGACGGCGCATTGTCTTGGTGGAACAAGATTTTTTTCTGCAAATATGCCCGTTTTTCCGCAATTTCTGCCTTCAGCCTGTCAAGCAATGATGCGTAGTATGCTCCTGTAATGGTTTTCCCTTTTTGAAGATAATCAATAAAGATAACTCCACGACTGTCCCAGAAAACAGTCGCCATCACTTTCCCAGCCGAAGGAACAGCCTTTGCCTTTTTTGGCGCCGATTCCCCATAAGCAGTCCACTGTTTTGACTGCATTTTTGATTCGGGAGTGTAATGGTGTATCCAAGTTTCATCAACAGTAATTAACCGGCGCCAAAACTCATGGTCTCTTCTATCTCTCTAACTTTAATTCGACGGTTGTCTAGCACCATTTGGTGAATTTTAGCGATGTTATCGTCACTGGTTGCAGTTTTTGGGCGTCCCGAACGTTCATCGTCATCCAAGCTGGTACGGCCACGTTTAAATTCAGCTGTCCAAAATTTCACGGTGGTAAATGATGGTGCAGAGTTCCCGTATACAGCGTCTAACTCTTCTTTGATTTGCGTAGGCGTATTCCCTTTCAAAAATAAATATTTAATCACAGCTCGATACTCGAGTTTTTCCATTTTCTCAAAAACACTTACAGCAACTTATTCAAACGACTGTTAAACAATAACTGAGCGTCCGAAATGGCTGAAATTTTGGTGAGTACCTGTCAAAGCATGCACAAACACGCTCCAGTACTTTTGTCGACGAATACTGCCATCTTCATGTTGAGGTCGGAAACTTTTCAGACCACCCTCGTAAAACACTCTCGTATCTTTATATGTGCGGGTTCCGTATTTACTCTCCCACCCCGCTCGGGCACACATACCCGCGGGTCCCACGGCAACGTTCAGAGAGAAAATTTTTTATTTTACATGTCAGAGTTCTATCGGAACCCGTATCGTCCAGCGGTTCTGGGGTAAGTGCTGAGCGGTCTCCTACAGTCCTCTTACCGGAAGGCATGCTTGCCTTCCCCACTCCGTGGCCAGATCCGCCCCGAAATCATCTCGATTGGTTCTTCATCCGACACGTCACCGATGACGTCGCGTCAACGGTAGCGTCGGCAATCGGCAATTAGGGATCGGTGTCTTTGTCACCTATTTCAAAGCGTCGGCCGACTCTCAGAGGTCGCCGCTCAAAGCATCGGCAGCCGTCCCTGATTGGGCCCGAAACATATTGGCGCTAACATACATATTACAATATAATGCTTAGGAATAATATAATAGCTACACAATTGGATCACTTTGTCTCATGTGCATTAGGTCTCATTCTTATTGTTATTCTCATCTAGCTCACCTTCATTGTCTTTCTCCACCACCAACCATTCACCATCAGTAGCCCTTTTAAGGTGAATTATATTTCTCCTGTATTCTTTGCTTGTTGCGTCATTCCTTATCTCGATATCTCCCCCGTTTACGCTTGTCACGGTGTGTGTGTCCGAGTTGAAGTTCGGCGTGAGCTTGTTTTCCTTAGTCATGTTCTTGACATATACCTTTTCACCTACCTCCAATTTACAGTCTGATGCTCTTCTTCTTTTGTCTCCATATTCCTTTCCTTTCATCTTTTTTTTCCATGTCCTGATCTTTAACCTCCTCGTCCACCATTCTGTGTTCAATGTCCAATGCCGCTGGTATTTTATCCCGGAATTTCCTCTTAAAAAACAATTCGGAAGGAGTTCTACCTGTAATTGCATGGGGTGTGCTATTATACATAATTAGATACTCTAGTAGGCCCTCCTTCCAGTTCTTCTTCTCCAGTTAGCTGATCCTCAATCGTTTTAAAACGTCTCTATTTTGACGCTCTACCCCTCCGTTCATCGGTGGCCAGTACGGAATCGGTTAGTGTTGCTGGATAACCCAGTCTAGAAAATATTTCTTTTAATTCTTGGATTGTTTGATCCGCCGAAATATTCCGTATGATTTTGATCTCTTTATATCGACTGTAATAATTGTGGGATCAGGACTCCCAGATCAAAAGTATGTAGGAGATCGGGAAGAACGGGAGGGTTCCGTGGGTGAGCGCGTTAGTCGAAATCGGCTACCACCAGTGAGGCCGTGGGTTCGATTCCCGCGGCGGCGGTGCCCTCGTTTTTCCCGAGATCCTACATAATCGACCACGATGAATAAATAATGACCGGTAGGAAGAGGGCCCATGAAGTCAGCTGCTACGTCAACCCATGGTTCTATTGGGAGGTCTCGTCGTTTCATTGGTTGTGGTGGATTAGGACCTGACACCAAAGTGCATCCTTTACACACTTTAACCCTGTTTTCCGCGTCCTTGTCAATTCTAGGCCACCACACTTTAGTCCGGACGCGGGCCTTCATGGCAACTATGCCAGGATGACCCTGATGAGCTGCTTCCAGTATTTTTTGACGCAAGCTTTTGGGGAATTACAATTTTACTCCCTCTTAAAGCTATATTTCCTTGAAAACATATTTCCGACTGAAAATGTTTATAACTGTTGACTGAATTATCCCAAATGTTCTTGTAAATTCCTTTCCTCACTCTGGCGATTTCTTCGTCGCGCCCCGAAGCCGTTTCAATTTATTCCAAGGATACTACTGTTGGTCTGCTGTATTCTACGACCTCATTAATGTAATTTTCGTTGTCAAACGGTTCCAATGTTCTCAATTTACACAGCCCTGGAAGGGGATCTGCAATATTTGATTTACCCGGTCGATATATAATTTGGTATTTATAAGCCTGTAGTCTAAGAACCCTGCGTTCTATTCGGGCACAGGGTTTCGATCTTGGTCCAAAGATGGTCTCGAGCGGCTTATGGTCACTTATGAGTTCAAACCTTTTCCCCATCAAATATACTTTGAAATGTTCTACCGCCCAGACAAGTGCTAGAGCTTCCTTTTCCGTTTGGCTGTAACGACAGGAGAAGCATCCGCTAAAACTTGAGTTCTGTCTACAGGATCATAATAGCCTAATGTTTGTATTTTAGACAAACAATTCTTTAATTGCTGGAATGCTTTGTCCTGGTCGGCTGTCCAGTATTTCTCAATATTCGCTGCTCTGTTCAATTTCAATCGTAGCAATGCTCCAAGGGGTTCCGTATGTGATGCTAAATTTGGGATCCATTTCCCCACAAAATTAACTAAACCCAAGAAACTCTGTATTTCCCCTACCGTTGCAGGTTCTCGGCTGGTTTGTATAACCTTCATATATTTTTCAAGAGGCTTTACACCCCTCTCTGATAGCTCGTGCCCCAAAAAGTCAATCTTCCTTGTTTTGTAGACACATTTCGCATTGTTTAAAAGAATATTATTATCTTCTAACACTTTTCTTAGCTTGTCGAACCGTTGGTCCTGCTGCCGTTCTTCGGTACCATATACGATTATATCGTCAATGAAGTTTGCAGTCCCTTCACATCCCAACAGTATTTCTTCGAGGGTTTTTTGAAATATTTCTGGTGCACATAATATCCCAAACATCAGCCTCTTGTATCGATACAACCCTGTATTGGTCCTGGAGGTTGTAATGTATCGGCTTTCTTCGTTAATCTCCAACTGGAGAAATGCGTTTTTGATGTCTAAGTGTTCGGATACGGATTTTAGAAGCGATACGCGGACGATTGTTCTACCCAAGGTCGTAAATCTTGGGCCCGGTTGGATCGCGAACGCGTCACTCCCAATACCGCCGAGGTTTACTGTCCGCCAAATTAATCTTGGACAGCCGTTTCAAAATTTGATTGACTGAATTGAGTGGAAGAGCGTTTCGTCCCAGACCTTAGGTGAGCTGAATGGGCCTTGCCCTGGAAAGCGTAAGCTGATGCCGGTCTCTCAACAAGGCTGACCCTCGACACTTTTGAACAGTGCCTTTTTGTTTGGGTGGTCCTTCGTAGGACTTAATTTATGACGTCCCGTAACCATAGGAAGTGAAAACAAACGAAAGGCAGGCTGTGACTTGAATGGTCGTCACATGTTGCTGTAAGTGATCAGTCACGGGCGTATCATAAATAATTGTCCGAAGGCAAGCACCACTTGAATCGCTCCTTGCGACGGAACACTAAGCGTGAAAAATATTTAGCCTGCCTAAATCGCGGCAGGAGGGTGGTTCTCTCTAATAATGGCCTCGTTGGCTCTTCTCATGTCGATGCAACTGCGGACTTCCCCATTTTCTTTCAGTACTGGAACCATTGGGGAGACCCATTGTGAGGGACCGTTGACTTTTTCTATGATGTCTGTTTTTTCCAATTCCAATAATTTTGTGTTCACTTTCTGTTCTAAAAGGATCGGCATCCTTCTATACGGTTGAATCACGGGCTTGATGTCTTTGTTAATTGGAATATGGACCTTTATATCCTTAAATTTCAGAAAGGTCTCGATGGCATTGATTTGAAAACCGATCCGTAAAACCCAAAGCTCTATGGCAGTAGTTTTTCGCAGAAGGTCGCGCGTGCCGTTACCGATGACGTAGATGACTGCCTTCCTTTTGTTTCCGTTTATGCAAATATCCGCTTTAAAAGAACCTATAACCTTCAGCGGTTTATGGCTGCCATACGGTACGAATACTTTGTCTGGATTTTTTACTTGATCGAAAGCTTCCACTTTGCGACTCTTAAAATATTCCCAAGTGTTATCGGTAATTACGTTACATTTGCTGCCTGAGTCAATCAACATGCTGATGGTCACTCCACCCACTTTGCATCTTATACTTGAGTCATTGTCTAAGTTAAAAATGTAATCTGTTTCGTTGTTACTCTTGGAGCTCTGCTTCGGTTTCTTGGTTCTAAAGTCCATTCTGGAGTTCATCATCCGCCTTTTTTGTCTTGTCTTGCAATGTTCTCAGAAATGTGCAATGAAACCACATTGTAAACATCTTCTATCTTTGGCTGGACATTTACTGTCGTCAGTCGAATGTTTCCTGCTACCGCACCTAGAACAGTCTTTGCTTTCCATGTGTATATTCGATCCATTATCTATTTTATTAATAGTATAGCTTTATTAGTATCCCACGTTCTTTGGTTTGCATCTTTATTCTCCATTTGTTCTATTTGTCGCGTAATAGTTTCCAAAATATTTGCCTCGTTTATTATTTGTTCTAAAGTGACCGCGTCCCCTACCGCAAGAATCCTTTTCTCAGTTTAGCTGAACTACATTTTCCGATGATTTAATCTATTAGATGTTCGTCTTTATTTATGAATTTGCATCTGTCTGCTTGATTACGAAGCCTTGAGGAGAAATTTTTCAAATCTCTCCCCCTCTACATGTTTAATTAATCTGACCTGGTATCGTTCATAATACCTGTTTTGTTTTGAAGAAAAGTAGTCGTTTAATTTTTCCAGAGCAATTTCATAAACACCTATTCCGTTGTTTTCCTCAATGTGAGCTCCTGGTATGTTATAATATATCTCTTGCAATTGTAAGCCTCCTGTATGTAAAAGCGTAGCGCGTTTTTTTATAGGTTTGTCTATGTTAAGCGCTAAGAGATATATTTCTAGAGCTCTTCTCCATTTTTCCCAGCGTACACCCACTGCCCCTTCACAGTCGAATGTTTCTAGGCCTACTGTGGATATCTGTGTCTGAGCCATTTGGATTGACCTGAAATCAAATTCCCAAAATCCATTCTCTGAAAATCCAGTCAACCTTTACTTTTAGTAACAGTATTGGATCTGCGTGGCCCTTGGTTACTCATTTCGCACAGTTCTATTTTCTAATCATAGGTTCGACAGGCCCTTTAGCTTTTGCTAACAGCACCATAGCTGCGTGGCTTTACCGATGAACACGCTGTCTCACACAATATAGAAAGATTATGTGGGCACCAACTTGGCCAATTTTGAAAATCTATGGCCTCCATCAAACTTGCAATGCAAAACAAACAAACTCGACCACACGAGCCAACACAACTCGACTATACGAACAATGTCGTTGATTTGTCTTATGCGGACCAGGCAACAGTTTATAACTGTGTGACCCTTTATTGTTATTTCGATTTCTCTTATTATTCGAGCATGGTCCTTTGCATGGCGAAACACGTTTTCTACATTCTTTTGCCTTTTTCTTTAAAGTTAAATATTTAATACTCACGTTTTCTCCTCGTCGCCACTTGTACTATTCAGAATACTTTGTATAATGAGAAATTAGGTGTAACATAAAACACTCTCGTATCTTTATATGTTCGGATTCCGTATTTACTCTCTGAACGCTTCGTCTCGACTGTCGCGCATACTACTCCCACCCCGCTCGGGCACACACCCGCGGATCCCACGGCAACGTTCAGAGCGTATACACTACAGATAGCACTCAAATAAGTGGTGAAAATGGAAATGTATCAAAATTGTTTTGACATGTTTATGGTAGGAGAATGCAGGAAGAATTATAGAATGTCTGCTAATTTGTATGCACAACGCTACCCAGATCGACCACCAAAACCCCATTTGGTATTTGAAAGACTAGAACACCGTTTTCTCCGATCAGATTCTGTGCAAGTGAAAAGAAATTGACCTCGAACTGTGGCCAACGATAACGTCGCTACTGATGTATTGGCACGAGTTAACGTGAATCCTCATGCAAGCAGTAGACAAATTGCAAGAGAACGTGGAATCAGTCATACAACTGTATTGAACCTTTTACATTCCAACAAGTTCCATTCATACCACATAACATTGCATTAGGATTTGTACGGAGACGATTTCGTCAAACGATCGAACTTCTGCAATTGGATTCATCAGAAGATAGTTGAAGATGTTTCGTTCTTACCTAACGTCCTACTTTTTGATGAAGCAACATTTACAAATACTGGCAATGTAAACAGGCATAACATGCACTACTGGGCAGCTCAAAATCCACATTGGATGAGAATAACGGCGTTTCAAAATCCACGGACCCTGAACGTTTGGTGCGGCATTATCGAAAATTTTGTGATTGGCCCGCACTTTTTCGAAGGAAATTTAACTGGGCAAGTTTATGTTAACTTTCTATACAATGTACTACCCCAATTATGTGAAAAAGTACCTTTAAGTAAAAGGCGCGTTATGTGGATGCAATATGACGGTGTGCCTCCGCACTATGCACTATACTCTCGAACAGCAATGAATGAAATCTTTGCAGAAAGGTGGATAGGTCGAGGATAGGTCCTGTAGCCTGGCCGTCCCGTTCGCCGAATTTAACACCACTCTACTACTACTTTCTATGGAGTCGCGTTAAGAACTGCGTAATGTCCATTAAGCCTACGACGATTGAAAACATGAAAGTCAGAATACGCGAAGCAAGTGCTAAGATAAATCTTGAAATGTTGAGCAAAGTTAGAGAATCATTTAAACAAAGAATTGTTAAGTGCATTAAAGTAAGAGGTAATCATTTTGAACACATACGAAACTAAAGTACAAATACAACGATCACACCTTTTCTGCATTTCCCTGCAAGTTTGACCTTGAATGACCTTGAGTCATAGGTCATTGAACTCATCTCAAAACGCACTATTTGATGATGGATAAAAAACATATCGTTCCATTTAAAAAAAGAAAGTTGACCATCGCCTCATCTAGGAATGTCCACCGGGAATAATAAAAGTCCCACCACATGATTTCCCCGTCGGTACAGAACAATTTTCATCTGAAACATTTTTGCCTATAATCAATATGTTTCGAAATATTCGTGTGTAACGCTTTATAATTTCCACCCTTATTGTAGAAAACTGTGTATTAATCAAGCAAGTCAGCAATAAGAGGGTTATCGTTTTACCAGCTAGTATGCACACAGAAATTATTAGGAAAGTACATGAAAACGGACACTTTGGAATGAAAAAGATAACTGACCGGATGTAAGATGAGTATTATAAACCAAATTTAGCAGCTGTTACGAGCCAGGGCTGCGAGCAACGCGAGAGGCCGGCGAGGGGTTGTTACCCCAGGAATATGGTTTCAATTTGTTAGTTAGGTACGCGGACGCACCCAATGCGAAATCGGGGAGCCGCTAGGATAGATGATGTCGAGGACGCACCTGATGTGAAATCAGGGAACCTCTGGGAGGTTGGAGTCAAACGCAGACGCACCCGATGCGAAACCGAGGAGAGCCACTAGGAGGATGAAACTTCGCGAACGCACCCAATGCGAAATCGGGGAGTCACTAGGTTGGACGCACAGCGAACCCGATATGAAAGGAAGGTGGAAAACTCACAGACGCACCCGATGCAAAATCAGGGAGCTGCTAGGATACGGAAGAACCCAATGCGAAATCGGGGATCCGCTAGGATGGTATAGTTTTCGTGGACGGACCCAATGTGGAACCGGGGCGCCACTAGGTGGGAGAAATCTTCGTTGATTTGAATTTAAGATTAGTAAGCCTCGTAACTTATATAATTTAATTGATACAATCCGAGCGGTAAGATTGTATCGTGTGGGAACGTTCAATTATTAGATTAGGATATTGGGCAATAATTAAGGGTTGTAGATTACGCGAGTTAACAAACAAGACAAATATATTCTGATTTAAGATAATTACAAATGTTGTTGTTTGTGTCGCGAGTGAATGTACAATTTGAGAATTTGTTACCTATGATGCACGGTGTTGACGCACTGGCAATGCGGGGTTAGATAGCGATTGCTGAATGCCCAAATAGAATATATACCGAGCTAACGTAATCTATAAGGTTACGAATTGATTCGAAAGGGACTTTAACCCGATCTCACTAGACTTGACGCGACGTGACTCCACGAGTACTGAACCGCGTCTGAATCTTGACTGAACCGCTTCTCAACTGAACCAAAGAGGATGAAAACAAATGGGTTTATATACCTTCAAAATGAAAGGGGTACTCTGTTTAAGATTTAATGTCGCGTAGGGTCACAGTCACATTTTTTGTCACTTCTAATGAAAAGCAGGCCTCAGTTAGATTTTCGTTGAAAGGGGTTAATGAAGGTTATCCGGGCTATTTCCTATCAGAATATTGATTAACGGATGCCAGAAGGGAGTGTCTAGAGATTTTGATATAAAGAAGGCATACAGTATCTTTCGTTTAAAAAAGGGGCCTGTTGGGACGCTTTTCGTTCTCAGAAAAGAGATTAGAAATTCTAATCGAAATAAACGTGGAGAACGTCTCCATACGTAACACAGCCATACTCGAAAAATTCATTAATTTGAGGTGGTAGGTACGACAATGAAATAAATACGGAAACCTCACCACACTGTGTTGTTTAATGCGAAGTTTATTCCGCAAAGATATTATTTACAAAGACTATTTACACGGAAGTATGGAAAAACGTACATCGGTGATCACGGATCGTAGAAAAAATGACGGAGACCGAACAACTACTCTCGTCAGCGTTAAGCGAAGTAATGAATGCCTCCGCCGCCTTCGGAGGTCTATTTATTGGGTCCTTAAGAAAGGACAGAGTGTCCCGCGGAAAAAGGGATGGACGAAGGCTAGCGGGAAAACCCGCTAGCCACGAAAATGTGCGACGAAAAAGTCCCTTGGTCGTGCGAGGCCAGCTATCAGGTATGTACAAGTACCTGAGGTAGCTGGGCTCGTCACGGACCAAGGACACTCGCTGGCGGGACGATATCGGCCCGGAAAAGTCTGACTGCCAGATGAGTCGGGGGACTCATTATGAGCAGGCACGTACCGGGCCCAGGTAAAAATTCTGACAATCGCTTTTATGAAAAAGGGATGCGAAATTCCCCGGAACGTGGTAGCGACGACGTCGCTACAAATTGTTGCGTCCCGTGCGTGTTAGCATAAAGAAAGAAAGCGAAAACCGAAGGTAAGCATATGCCGATTCCGAAAGAAGATAGTCCGTTATCAACGTATCGTAACAACCATTTAGGACCAATGTCAAGCAGAAGCAAAGCGTACAAGTATATTTTTGTAATAACAGATGACTTCTCCAAGTTTGTTTGGCTTTATCCAACGGAAACGACCAACGCGAAAAAAGTGTTAGAGAAATTAACAACCCCGCGGAAAACATTTGGTAATCCATCTTGTATAATCTCAGATCGCGGTGCAGCATTTACATCAACAGAATTTAAAGAATATTGTAATAAAGAAAATATTGAACATATTCTCGTTACAACAGGTGTTCCTCGTGGAAATGGTCAAGTAGAAATAATGAATAGAATAATTGTTCCAGTATTGACAAAATTATGTTTAAATAATTCAGATAAGTAGTATCGTATGGTAGATCGCGTACAGTGCAGCATAAATAATATTACGTATCAACGAAGTGTAGGCATGTCCCCGTTCGAATTAATGTTCGGAATAAAAATGCGACAAGCGGAAGATGTGAAAATTCTTGAATTCATACAGCAAGAAGTAATTCATAATTTTGATAATGAACGTAGTGATTTAAGAAATATTGCGAACGAAAATTTATTCAGAATACAGGAAGAAAATCGGCGGGTGTGTGATAAGAAATGTAAAGCGCCGACGAAATATGCGGAAGGCGATTTAGTTGCCATCAAAAAGACTCATTGTCAGTTTGACCCCGGTTCTAAATTAAAAGCGAAGTTTTTTGGACCATATCGGGTTTCAAAAGTTAAACGACACGATAGATACGAATAGGAGGCGACGAAGGACCGCGTATTACACAACCGCGGCAGATTATGTGAAAAGATACAGTGTAACCTCTTCGGAGGACGAAGAGGAGAATGCAGGAATAGCCGAGTGAAGTATGCCCCGCGCAAGCGAGTTATAAATATGTACATAGTTGCAGGTTAGGTCACGGCGAGTGTCGAAGCAAACCACGATCGGCGTTGTATTGGCGCGCACGAAAGAAATGAAAAACGCATAGCGGCAGGCGGAGTGAAAATGTAAAAAGTCGCCAGTCGTTGCTAAAGAAGTCGTTTTTTTGTCAGCATCATACCTCGTTCACATCATTACTGATATTGATAAAGTTACGTTATTATTATTCATTGTCCGGAGTCAATCCACTCAGAACCCAATTCTACGTACATATACCACCGACGTGTGGTGCTGTGAAATCATACCACAGTCTTGTTCCGATACAAGGCAAAGCGTCGGGACCGGCTTTCGTCGTATTTCGGAACAGGGTTGCTATGCGGCTTAACGAACACGGAGAATGAACGAGAGGTGTAAGGTAGCGCAATAAATTTGTCGGCCGAACAGCGACATCTTTCCTTGGAAAAGGATACGACATGATATACCCTCACGTTCTGGTACTAACAATAAGCGGTGTCGAATGAATAACTTCAACAGTAGAAGAGGAGTTAGCGATTTCCTCATTTCGGAACAAATACCGTCGCCTTATATTGGAACAAGACTGTATTTCATTTGGTCTCGGTACGACCCGCTGTCATTCTTCGTCACCGTCTTCGGCCAACAGCGATGCGCGACGGCAGAGGAGTCTGGATAGAGTTTTTTTTCATGAAAGCCTAGCAGAAAACATTCGTTTTCCCATTTGTGAAATGTGAAATCCGCTAGGCCGCGGCACACGACAGCGTGCAAGACGAAGAGAAGGGTTATTGTTTCGCGAGGTTGTGCATGTGCAAGTACGCGAGCTTGCTTTCGCTTCGGTGTTTTTTCTTTTTCTTTTTCCTTCAAGGTAGCCGCGTCTTTTCCTAGGGGCGTTGGATTCGTATCGGCGAACGACCGACAGGGCCCGAACCACCGTCACGATTTCAGACACGCGTTGAACCGTTCCGCCGGCCTATTCTATATTAAACAGTATGGTAATACACGCGCGCCGCGAAAAATGAGTAACAAGAATATTCCGGGACTGGCTTGTTATTATGCAATAACTTACCAGCCCGTCTCCAGCGCCGTCGAGCCATCCCCCAACGTAATGCCCCGTGTCTTCCTCGGACCTCCGACAACGGGGGTGAAAAAGAAAAGAGAGAGAGGGGGGGGAGGGAGAGAGAGAGAGAGAGAGAGAGAGAGAGAGAGAGAGAGAGAGAGAGTCGACCGGGTCTAAATGTGTTTTATGGGCCGAGCAACGTCTCTATCACGACACCCGCTGAATATGCATGCTCAACATGCATACACCGCACATAATCGTTGCGCCGGATTGGCCGATCGCGCGATGATACGATTCGAATATGCTCCAAGGCGGAATGAACGGTTCCCGATGCTCGTTGCGGGTTCACTGCCGAAGGTTCAACGATACTATCATTCTTTTTTCGGAATAAGATTGACTCGTGAAAGATTTTTGTCGGAGTTTCGTCGCTATAGCTAAAATCAAGCAAGAATCAGAGACCGAACGAAAGTACTCTGCGTGGATGGAAACATGTCACCTGGTACTTAATTCGTCTATAATTATATTTCTGTTATAAATCTTCGGGATGTAAGATTGTAAGAAAATGCAATCAAAAGAATTTTCGATTTCGAAGTCGTCGAGATGAGAAGATTCATTTAGATCACAAAATGAATTCTGACGGATTTCGCGTCGTACCTTGGGCCGTTGGACCGGAGACATTGTCTGGTCGACGCGACGGAACAGCGAATGACTTAGTTGACACGTTGCGGGCTGGAGACGTAACTCGACATCCTTGAGTTTTTAAAGCTTCGAGAACCGAAAACGTCGATTCGCGTCTTTTGAATATCCCCTCGTGGGACATTGCTTGGCAGACAAAGGTTTTACGAAGGCATGTGGTAAGGATTTCGATGAATAATAAACGCTATGCTATTTTTTAACCGCTTTATCGATGTCCATATTTATTTAGGTTTTTCGCAATAACTGTGTTTCCTTTAAGAACTCGATGAAATTGCCCTGTTGGTTTCATCTCGAAGAAAAGGAATTTTTATTGAACGTTTATGCATTCGTTCTTTCCGCGAAATAGAAAGAGCGTGCGACGGACAAAAGCACTACTAGAACTGCATTCACTCAGATGCTGATTCAACAAGTATATCAACCGGATTTCCTCGATAACGGCTCTTCGTATGAACAATTTCATTTTAAATTTTCGATACTTTTTTAAGCACGGATCGCTTTGCTTCTAGTTTTATTAAAGAGTTTGATATGAAAAAAATTGGATTGGAATTGATTTGAGATAAAATGAAATTTAATATTTTTTCATTGTATACGCAACTTGTGGTGGTCGATCACAAACACCAAGGACGGTTATAATAGGTATTTTTTTGAAAATTTCTGTATTTCGATAAATTGTCAATGTTTGAACTGTTATAATTTCACAAAGTAAAATCATACAAGTAGCATTTTCGAGAAAAGATATGTCTCCAGTTTTAAACCGTCTACGTCACACAGACATAGTTCTGCCAAGAACATCTTGGCAGAAAATGAACGTCGAAGTATAGAAGCGGAGACTTCTACGATTATTTTTTTCAAAATTATAACAGTTTAAACATCGGCTGTTTCTCGAAATTCATTTGTTGTTTAAACACTTTATGGGGCTGCTGCACGTGAAATGATAATTTCATTCGAAACGTAAAACGGTCACAAACAATGAAAGTGAAACATTTAATGGGTGTTGACACGAGTTTGCTCCTAATTTGTTTGCTTCTCATTCCAATTATGATCCAGCATCGCTGAGAATAAATCTCATCCTTTTTGTTTGCAATTCGGGTTTGTAGTATATCTAGCTGTACTTCATCGAACCGGTATGCAATTAATTTGTAAACAAATTCGTCAACCAAATTTCACCTAATTGATCTTCAATAACGTATAATTTTACATACAAATTCATTGTAGCAACAAAATTTGTTTCGAAAGTTCATTCCGCGTGTCTCATTTATGTTATCCCTATATATTATATTTCTATATCGCATTCGTAATTAACCTGTTAATCACATTATCCCTGCACTCTTTACGACCGCGTGACGTTCCGGCTACAGATTTTATTATAACGTGTCAAAAATTTATAATTAACATTCGTCCTCTCTGTAATTTCCGTTCGCAAGCACGGCCACTCGAATGCTGTTGATTTATACCAAATTCTCGCGATGGAGGCGTTTCCTTGGGTAATCGTTTCGTTCTGATAATCGACAACTGAAAAATATCACCGGCGGAGAATGCAGCTGGCCGCATGCTCGAACACATAAATTGCAAATTGGAATAAGGAGGGCCACTATCGTTCGCATTGCCGAAGTGGCTTCATAACGTTGCATTATGGCTGATATCGATTTGCGCGCAGATGTTAATAAGTGAAACGTCCTGGACGTCTTACATACCGTCTGTAACAGAAAACGATATTGCGAGGAGCGCGTTCAAACGGATTTTCGATAATTACGTTCTACCGTGTTGCCATTCCGGTCGATTTTTATAATCACTATTAAATGCGAACAGCGACGCTGTAATCGTTCGGCATCGAAGAAACGGCGCACACTGCTACGTTCCGGTGAATGGTGTATGCCAACGGTCGAAACGCTTCACGATGAACATTCATTTATTATACAAGTCATTTGGTAGACTGGAGATTTCATGCATTTATGGCGAAAATAAATTGTTCGATTTCAGAATGTAAATATTATGAAGTGAAATCAAGAAATACTGTTTCAACCTCTGGGTTAATTATAGGGTAAGGGACCCAATTGCTGTGGGAGGTACCAATTACTGTGACTATATTACTTAATTATACTTATTTTTAAAGCATAATGAATATTAAACAAGAGTTATTAAATTATTTTCATTCAGATCAGTTAAAATACAGGGTGTTCATTCGAAAACTTTCCAGCCGAATATCTCGAAAAGTACGAAAGATATTTAAAAAAGTGTAAAATACGTGCCCAAGGATTTTGAGTGTGAAAGAGGGGCGCAGTATCAGTTTTTTATTTGGGTGGAATTTTCAAGGTCATTTGAAGGTGAACTTTGTTTTTTCAAATGGAAACCTGTATTTTTTATTACGGGATCTTATTGTACGTAAAAAGACTAGGAATTTTCGTAGGAAAATTTTTTTTATCCGCGCACTAGTTTCGCAGATATTTAAGGAGAGGTGGAGCGAGGCATATTATTGTGCAAAATTCTTTGACGCAAATCGTTGATGTTTTCCACTAGTACGTAACGTTGTACTAGCACGTACCGTTTGAAAACAAAATTGTCCTCTACATATTGATCTCTTGTTCATGTTGTCTGTCTTTCAATATAAGATTGTACTATTTACTCAAGTGTGAATCATCGTAATAAGAGAAACCATATCGTAGTACAATTAATTGTATAAAATGGTGTATTATTTAGACGAACGAGTAGAAATAATTTTTATTTATGGAGCTGATGAGTGTGCTCGTCGAACTGCTGCTACTTCTAATGAGAGACATCCCGATACACATGTTTCTCATACGTATACTACCGTCCATAAGTATTTGGACACCTTTTCAAGCGGAATAACTTTTTTAAAATTGGTCCAAATGACTTGAATCTTTTTTAGATGTTAGACCGACTAGTTTGCTAGAGAATGACTAAACAAATGTTTTTTTAGATTGCAAGTGGTTGGAATGATAAATAAATCAAAAAATTATGTTTTTTCAACTTTTTCATCTGATCTTATGACGATAATTTAAAAAATGCGTTTTGTAGATTTCGATAACTTATATGCATACTGAAAATTTCATAAAAATCGCTCAATGTTGCAATGAGCTACGAACGTTACAAGATGATCACATAAGGGCGAAATTCCCTGGCAAGGTCGAAATGTGATGTGAATCAATTGAAACGTTTGTAGCTCATTGCAACTAGTGTTCCTTCTCGAGAATTTCTCGAGACACTTTATAATTTATTACTTCTCATTTCTCGAGAAATTCCAATATTTCTCGAGAAATTTAAATCTAGGAAAATTCTTATGAATCTCATTTATTTTATAACATATAAATTCTTAAATTCTCTTAAATTCTTATTTAAAAATTTAGAAAAACTGAATACTGAATCGAGTAATGAGTTTCTTGTTGTTATTAAAGAAGAAATATCTAAAAGAAGAGACAAGATTTTTGTATCCCTTATAAAATATCTACATAATCCAGAATTTCTGCAAAAAGATTCAGAAGATAAATTTTTTTATTTAACATCCAAGGCCGATATGTATAAAATGGCAAAACAAATTCTAAGCAGACTTTTTGGAAAATATATTAACAATGATTCTTATGAAAATAGTGAAAAACTTTCAGATTCTCAGACTGAGAAACTATCACTGGAAAAACAGTGTGGTGTCGGATGTCGGGCATGGGGATCGTGTCGAAACGTCGAGACGAAAACGACACCCTGTCGAGTGATTTGGGTGCCGTCGAGGACCGATACTCTTCGACTGTTTAGATTAAGATACAGCATTGGACTGTTTACGTTAAGATAGAGCATTAGACTGTTTAGCTTTAAGGAACTGTATGTGTGTGTTTGTGTGTATGTTCGTGTGTGCGTAGAGTGCGAGCTTGACGCGTTTTCTTTTAGCGAAGACGAGTCAGTCGAGAGAAAAGCGCACGTGAGAGAGCTTCGGCCTGCTAGTTGCGGTCGGAGTTGAGAGAACAAAGTATTGCGTTGAGTTTTGACCTGCGAGGTGTGGTCAATCGCGTCGTGTATAATTGTTTTGTCTTTTTTTTTTATTTCAAATATATATATGTAGGAATAAAGCCGGCTGACTGGTCACGCAGATATTTATTGGCAATATATTTCACAATCACGACTTAAATTCTAAAACTTTACCGATTCGACTATTATTTTTTCGACACAAAAGAAACCCGACTATACGATTTTCACCATCTATTTTCAATCGTTAACTAACTCCGATGCCCGTCTGTCCCGTTTTTATATAGCGTTCGTCTTATTTATTTTATTTGTTTACTTCCCGGGGCAACGGCCGCTTGTCCTAGCGTTTTTCGAGCGAACGTCAAAACATCGCATCCCTTGCGCTGTTTTTCCGTTCGCTCAGGTGATTCGCGCCGCGAAGGTTGCGGGGCAACGCCTGATACCTTTAAACATTTGGCGGCTCTCGCGTCCCCGCCGCTCACCCTTCATTCATCCACACACACACATCCATTCATTCATCTCACATATATACTGTTTTATTCTTTTTCCCGCACGTAGTCAGTCATATTTTATCCCACAACAGTTAGAATTAGACATTGCAGACAGCCTTCAAGAATTTAGTGTCAAGAGTTTAGCGGCAGAAGAAAATAAATTCCGGACTCTAACAAAGGAATTCCAAATTTTTGAGTCCACTGAAAAAGGACACCCAATCTTCAGCAACTTTTGGATGTTCTGTATACGATAAAGCCAACATCCACATAAAATGAAAGAAATTTTTCTACGGCTACAGATTTTGTTACAAAAAAAAAAGAAGTAGATTGTATGATTCTACATTAGACGCATTCTTAAGAAGCATTCTCGAAGAGAATGTGGATCTTAAGAAGAATTCTCGAGAATTATTGAGAAATATAGTCTTATTTCTCAATTCTCGAGAAATGAAAAATGTTGAGAAATCAGGAACACTAATTGCAACCTTGTCCGATTTCGATGAAATTTTCAGTATGCATATAAGTTATCGAAATCTACAAAACACATTTTTTAAATTATCGTCATAAGATCAGATGAAAAAGTTGAAAAAACATAATTTTTTAATTTATTTATCATTCCAACCACTTGCAATCTAAAAAAACATTTGTTTAGTTATTCTCTAGCAAACTAGTCGGTCTAACATCTAAAAGAGATTCAAGTCATTTGGACCAATTTTAAAAAAGTTATTCCGCTTGAAAAGGTGTCCAAATACTTATGGACGGTAGTGTACGTGTTACAATCAGTTGCAAAGTTTAAGGAAAAAGGATCGGTGACAAAAAAAAAGAAACCAGTTAAAATTCATAAAAGAAGCTGATCAAATCGAAATTATAGGACAGTTTACTGTGAATCCTAATAGTTCAATTCGACAAGTTTCAATGGTAACTGGTGTATCAGTGGAATCTGTACACAAATTACTTCAACATAACAAGTTGCATCCTTATAAAATGCAGTTACATCAAAAGTTATTGGAAGATGACTTTGACTGTTGAATTAACAAATATGATCAACGTCACTCCTAATCTAATTAAAAACATTTGTTTTTTCTTAAACGATGCTGTAAATCGTCATAACTGTCGTTATTGGAGTGACGAAAATCCACATCTTATTAGAGAAAGTAATAGTCCATGGCTGGAAAAAATAAATGTTTGGGCAGGCAATTTAGGAAATGCTATATAGGTCCTCTGTTTTTCCAAGTAATTAAAAAAGAAGTATAATTAATATAGGCACAGTAATTGGTACCTCCACAGTAATTGGGCACCCCCTTACCCTACATCATTGTAAGATGCGAAGATGATCGTCAAGGTTATATCTTCAATTTTTATTTACATATACAGTGTATCTCAGAAAGAGTGTAGGAAAAAGAAATAGGCGATTCTCGACGATTTTGGAGTTGTTAACAAAAACACGGGACAATCAGAACGCGGCTTTAACGGACGGATTCCGGCTCAACCAACGCCAATGCCGCGCCCAACAGGACCTGTCACCGAGCCAGACATCCCCTTTTCTTTTTCCTACACTCTTTCCAGGACACCCTGTATAATTTTACTTTTTAATAATGATTATTTCAATGCCAATCAATGTGATTGTTGTGTACCTATGCATTTTATATCAGTGGAAAAATAAACATATTGACAACAGCATAATGCGACGTTTCATAAAATTGTGGTGGTAAATAAATGCACTATTTGTCGATTGTAGGAAAAACTAAAAAATGTAGACAGTCTTGTAAATGAAGAATGCAATCAAGGATGTGGCAGAATATATTAATTACAACGTTGCTTTCGGGAACAAGATTTATTTCGGAAGAAGTTATGTTTGTTTAATGTTACTGTCAAATATCAGGCATTTCGTATGTACCTGAAATAAAAGAATTTCTGAATACTTCTCTACACAATTTCATCTCAAATATTCATGATTCAACTGAAAATCAATTGAGTGAAATGGTTCATCTTGGAACGACGTGGTTATTTGAATAATTGATATCAATATTATAGACAGAAGTCAGTGAACGAAATTCTGCTATTCATTTTCTCTGATTTTATTAGAACAGGGGAAATTAAGTTAATTCTGCGATTCGTTTTCTCTGATTTTATTAGAACGGGGGAAATTAAGCTAATTCATCGAAAACGAGAGATTCGCGCGATCGTGATGCAAACGATCGAAATAATTCGCACGGCACGAAGGCGGGATAAACCTAATTGTCTGTACGACTTCGTGCCACATAGTGTTCTCTAAGTACTTCGGAACCATTGTTGGTGTCTATGAAATGGAATTAAGAGGGTGAAAGTTCAGAATAAACTTTAACGATACTTATTTAGCAAAACAGGAACTACACGAATTAAAAAGGAGATATATTTACATCGATTTTTTAGATTATTACGTTACGGAATATTTACAAATATGCGATATAAAAATGCAACTTGAAAGGAACGGATCCGTATCTGTAAAATGCGATTTTTAAAGTACGTAAGCCTTTATCGAATTTCAATGATCGAACAAAATTTATTCGATAGTAAATAGTAATCCGAACTGATTCTTACTCCTTTGCTTCATACAATGCTGGACAAAATAATACGACATTAGACATATTTACACAGGGTGTTCCAAAAAACCCATGCAATATTTATACGGTGGAACACACTACACTGAGTAAAGAAGCCTTACTTACAGTTAGTAAACATATGTAGATTATACATTTTTGTATATTAGCATGATGATTGACGCACAGGAGTGCACTGTTTAAAGCGACCTTCGATCTAATTTTTAATTCTATGTATTCTTTCGTCGAGTAGAAAATCAGGATGCGCAGTTACTGAAACTGCAAGTACTTCAAAACTGTACTTTGAACAGGATTATTTCCGAATGATGTTTCAAGTATAAAGATTCTTCAGGCTTGCGTGGTCTTATGATATTTTTGCACCACGATGTACAAAAATTCGACATCGTTAGCGGTTTCCGTTAGTTAAAAATTCTCTTTCCTCCCAATCGACATAAAAATTGCACGACAAAGAATCTCTTTCGTTCCTCTCTTTATTACGTGCATCGAATTTCACAAACCGCGGTCTGAATAACTTTACTTAATACCACTGCTGTCCGAAAGCAGTGGTACGGACCACCCAGGGATGTGAAAAGGAGAAAAGGGAATTTTTATCAGCTACACGACAGTGGTACCCTATCTCTCTCCCTTTCTGGCAGCTACAGTTTCAAACGATAAAAGAAAAGAAGAAAGCGCTCGCAATATCGCAGAAGAATGGAGTGGCGAGTAAAAGACATTGCTTACTCAGTTGTCAAGCAAGTTCGTTTCGCCGCGCCGGGGAGAAACAAGCACCGGATAAGAAAACGAACATGATTGGGAAGGTGTTGGACAATTCAAACAATAAGAAACACTCGGAGATTTGCAAACTGCGCGATTAAAAGGGGTAAAGGGCCAAAGAGAACGAGAGAGAGAGAGAGAGAGAGAGAGAGAGAGAGAGAGAGCGTGAGAGGGAGAGAAAGAGAGGAAGAGAAAGAGATTGGTCGAACTTTACGGCGTCTATACGTTCTGTCCCCACGGTCCCCCTTCAGCCCACAGCTCCATCCACGATTTCTCCATTACCCGGTGGTCTTTATTTTCGAGCCATTACCGACGGTCTATTATAATAATGCGGAATTCGTCGTCTAAAAGGGGGAAAAGAGAAACGGGGGCGCGGCGGTATCTAGCCGCCCGACCACCACTCTAAATTTTACATCTAAATTGAATCCACCTCCGGGTAAGATGGCGAGCCTTCGGTCACTGGAGGGTGGTTGCCCGGTTATTACCGGGGAAGTAAGAGCCCGAATAATATCATTCCGATAACCGATTTCCTCGCGAAGTTAATTATTGAACCGTCCCATCAACATGACTTACGACCGAGGTCGCGGTGGATTGGTGACTGTAACTCCGTACCGTACCGGGCTGCCCTTCGAGCTCATCTTATCTTCAGGGAAACGGATACTTGCGGATACTTTCCATCCCGTATAAATCAGGCCCGACGATCTGATCTCGGTGATACTGTCCGACGTATGATCGACCATGCACGATCCACAACCTTGCCCGGGCGTCTCCGTCGTTCAATCTTCCCGGACCCGTCTGCTTCAATCTCCGCGGCCGGGTTTTCAATGATTTAGCGAATCGGCGTTGAAGTCTCTACACTATTTCTCAGAAGACACAGAGAATCGAATTGTCTCGCCACGCGGTGTCGATCTAATTATACAGAGTGTTAAAACGAACCATTCAATATTTATATGGTGCATAGGGCGCTTGCGCCGAGGCAAAATGCCTGAGCAAACAAACGTCGAAAAGTCTACCGTTTCTGAGATATAAACATTTTCATATCTTAGTATCGTCGGATGCGATGTTTATTTCCGTGTTTACAAACCGTGTTCCGAATGTCCTCGTTCTCCGCCGAGCTGAAGGCAGTACCTACTGGGTAGGGGAAGAGTGGGGATGGTTTTTAACCGTGGCTTACTGTAGTAAGTCAATCACGATGCTAACATGCAAAAATATATACAAGGTTTTTCTTTTATCTCAATAGTGTTACATATCATGTAAGGCAGGAAGTTCCAACATGTGGTTCCTTCCACGCTTAAGTACTTCTCCCACTCTTAGACTTCATCGTTATATAGTAGTGCGTAGAACTTCGCCCCCCCCCCCCCCCGTTCCCATGCCGCCACAGCCGACCCACTAACTCTACGGCTGCACGTAGTATGTAGTGGGAAAAGGTTCGACTAATGGTGGGGACCTTGCGGTTCTCGGAGGGGAACAAGTTAGAACTACCTGCTATAAGATGATGATGCTACGCAAAAAATGTTTGAACGAAAGTTGCTTGATATGGGGGGGGGGGGCGTAATGTGGTACAAATATTTTTTTGATATCTGTTACGGTGAGGGAAATTTCAAAGTTTAATTTTTTCAAATAGAATGCTTGTTTATAGACGAGTTTAATTCACAAATAGTTACATTATTATTACTTACACATTAAATAATTGTTGCCATAAACAGTGGGGTCACATCGACCCTAATAGTTCACACAAGGATTAAAGAAAGACGTTTCTATATGATTTCTGTGCCCCGCAATTGACGATGAAAATGTTTATTATGCATAAAGATCCGCAATCTAATTTTGAGTTTTTTCCCCTATCTAGAATATTCGTATCGCTGCGCGATCGTAATGTAAATATCGAAAGCGCTCGCCTTTTGTCTCCGATTATGAAAACGATCGTGCAATTTCCGGCGTAGACATTTGTAAATATACATATATATATGACAGTGCAACCAAATCGGCCGTATTTAATTAAATTTGACGCACAGCTCGTACCATTCAATATCGTCGCTTCGGAAATCGCGGATTTTCAGTACCACTGTCTCACCCGATCCACTACGGGAAGTAATGCAATTTGTAACGAAAATAATGCTGAAAAAACATTTTCGTTGAAAAGTTAATTTCGAAATTATTCCGCACGCCAGCGTTTATTATTCGTGTTCACCAAATAATCGATTTATTGGCTGCTCTGCAAGCTACAAGTTATATTGCCACAAACATTCAATCCTATTATTTATATTTCCAAGCAATGAATACATTCCAACAAACAAGCCAAAGTTCCAATAGCAATTGTAATTTTAAATGTACAAGGCGAAAGTATGCAACAGGATTGCGATGGAAAAATTATTATGTTCCATGACACAACGAGATGTATTACTTCGGACCAATGCGAAGTCGTACATTCGATGTTGTTTAAATTAATACATTTGGAGTGCGACGAGTATGTTCATCTTGATCTTAGAATTCGAAGAAAAAATAAATGAATTGAAGTGGATAGGATGTAGGCGGAACGGGATACCATGGAAATCTATCCACTTTCAGGTTGAGACGTAGACTTTATTCTGATGGTCGCGGAATGTACAAACTTCGAACGCAGACTAGCGAGGCGCGAGGGAGCGAGATCGTATTCGACGACTGTGTCGACCCGGTCGCAGCAAAAAGCCAAAGGAGAGCCTCCGACGCCTACGGAGGGCTTTTTATTTTGTCCTCTACCAAAGGACAACGGGTCTTATGGAGGGGAGACGAAGGTCGTCCCCGGAAAACTTCGCCAGATGCGGAAACGTCCGTGGGAAATTTCTCGGTTGCATGGGGCCAGCTATCAGGTATGTACGTATACCTGGGGTAGCTGGACCCGATGCGAACCAAGGCCATTTACCGGCAAGACGATGTCGGGCCAGGCGAGTCTGGTTGCCAGATGTACGGCAGACCCATCCTCGTCTGGTTCGTAATGGGCCTAGGTAAAGACCCTCGGGGTAATTCCGGTCATATAACCGAACCGGGTTTTTCCGGGGACGTGGTAGCCGTCGAGTCGCTACAGAATAATATTTTGGCACGATTTCTGAATACGTCTTCGAAACTAATGAACTACAGAAAAAAATCGTTATGTATTTTCCCATTTTTGTACAGTTTGAAAAAATTATTTTTTTGAAAAAGTGCCGCAAGAATAACTATCATATTTTTGTGCAGTTTCGGTTGTGATGAAATAAAGTATAATTTCGGATGATTTTTGCA
The DNA here is from genome assembly GCF_050948215.1 of Halictus rubicundus. Classification (NCBI taxonomy): domain Eukaryota; kingdom Metazoa; phylum Arthropoda; class Insecta; order Hymenoptera; family Halictidae; genus Halictus; species Halictus rubicundus. The sequence goes on from NC_135166.1 coordinate 8,751,088, forward strand.
TTTGAGAGCACACACCGGAAATCGATAACAGTTACAGTTTTGCAATTAAAGAATTGAGGAGAGGTGATATCGAATACCAGTATGCAGCACACGCAATAATATCTTTCGCACAATTGAAATTGAGAATTTAAATTTATTTTGTGCAGTTTATGAAAACAAATTTATTTTATATAATTTATGAAAATAAATTTATTTTATATGGGTAATTTATTGAAACAAATTTATTTTGTGTAATTTATTGAAACAAATTTATTTTGTGTAATTTATAAAGTCTTGAAATTTTCGAACAATATTCGATTTCATAAAACAGACCAATCACAGTGCGGCTACAGCGGCTGGATTCCGGCTCGGTGACTGGTCCCGCCGAGCATGGCGTTGGTATTTTTTGTTTTATTGAGGAAATCTCATAAGAGATTTATTACAACATTAGGAACAAACAAAATCGTTTTACACAGACCATACGACACACACACACACACACACACACACACACACACACACACACACACACACACACACGCACGCACGCACGCACGCACACTTAAACTCCACGGCAGAGGCAGCTGAAATCTGACGTTGGTATTGGTCGAGTCGGAATTCGTCCGCTGTAGCCGCGTTCTGATTGGTCCGCGTTATCCGTTAATACCTTCGTAATAAAGCCGCGGAGAAAATTCTCGCAAAGAAAAAAGTTACTTCAAATGACCTCGGGTATCACCCCTTTCAAAGAGGTACAACATTTTTGGGACATCCTGTGATTTGCTCCATATTCGGATAATCGGTCATCTGAATACAGTTATTTCTTTATATCTGTCGCCACGGCCTGGATAATAAATGTCGCGGAATTATCCCGACTACCGTGGGGTATGTCCCGTGAGGGGCCATGAAACTCGAAAGGCGTCGGTCGCCGAGGCGTGTAAACATAAACAGCTCGGTTATATCTCCTGGACCAGTGATGAGCAACGTGCGGCCCGCGGGCCGCATTTGGCCCAGTAGCATACTGACTGCGGCCCGCCGGAACCCGGCACGGTGCGCTGCGCCGCGGTGGCCCGCAGGCCTTCATCCACGATTTGCGATACATTGTTGTTGCTTCTCGGCTATGTTTTCTAGTATTCGACAGTCTTCGCTGAACTGCGCCAGAAAACACATTCTTCGCATAACGGTCGAATATTTTCATATTTTGCCATGAGTTCGAATTCTGGTAAACGTAAAATTGAAAATGAACATCGGCAGTTCATCGACAGTTGGACGTACGATTACTTTTTTACTTGTATCAATGAAAGTGCTGTTTGTTTGATATGCTGTGAAAAAATATCTGTGTTGAAAAAATATAATATTAAGAGACACTATGATAGTAAACATTCTTTAAAATTTAATAATCTGCAAGAACAGTTACGCAAAGACATGGTGGATGAATTACAAGCAAGTTTAAATTTAAAGTTGCGAAATTCACTTGAGAGTACTGCATCCACCGCAGATAGGGTAGTTTGTGCGAGTTATCTTGTTAGTCAAATTTTGGCAAAAAAGATGAAACCCTTTTATAACGGAGAAATTGTGAAAGAATGTTTATTGGCGATAGCAGATGCTGCCTTCCCCAATCAAAAGGATATAATTTCCAAAATTAGCTTGTCGCGATTTACAGTCGCAAGGAGAATTGACGAACTATCAGAGAATATTGAGGACAGTTTGCGGACACATATTTCCAAGTTAGAATGGATTTCTCTAGCTGTGGATGAAAGTTGTGACATAAATGATACCGCACAACTTGCTGTATTTTTAAGAGGAACTGATTCCAATTTCAATGTAACGGAAGAATTTGCATCTTTAGTTCCTATTGTAGGAACTACTACCGGAGACGATATATACAGAGAAATAAATACTGTTCTGAATGTATTAAATATCCCAATGGAAAAGATTGTTGGAATAAGTACAGATGGAGCTCGAGCCATGTCAAGTATGAATGTTGCTTTGTCGGGATTATTATCGAAAAATATTAAAAATTTAACAGGCCGAGAAATATTTATTTCGCATCGTATTTTACACCAAAATATTTGGGTGCTAAAGTTCTAAAAATGTCCAATGTAGTTCCACCTATTATTAAAATTGTAAATTTTATTAGATCTCGAGGACTAAACCATCGTGAGTTTAAAGAATTTTTGCAAGATATGGAAAGCGAATATGGCGATATTCTATTTAACACTAAAGTTCGGTGGTTAAGTCGTGGTACAATCCTTAAGCGTGTACCAGGGTCTTAGAATAATAAATTCATTAAAGAGACATTAAGAGACCGTAGCGAATACACAGACCGAAATTGGAATTGGCGATGCAACAAAGTATTTAGTGTTGTCTTCGTTGCGGCCCGCGCATAGTATTAGATTTCCACTTTTGGCCCACCGCAGTCCGCGAGTTGCTCATCACTGTCCTGGACGATATACGACGCTGGCAAGACCCGTCTTGTTCACAAATATTGAGAATTCACTGTAGTCGTAATTCGGATAATCGACATTCTACTGTAATTGGTTCGTATAAACGGGGTTCTACCGTATTACAAATTTTCTCATGCGATGCCATTCCGTGGTAAACATGGCGGCGGAAGTTACCGGAGCTGTTCAACAAATTCTTTAAACTTAATGGTCGGCGGTCGAATTGAAGGAATGGGGGTGGGGTGGGGTGGGGATGGAGCATGAAAAAAAGGAACAATTTAAACGCACTTTTACCTGAAGTTGACGCAGGAACAATAGAATCGCATGGCGGGCCGAGCGAAAAAGCCCCGGTGGACCAACACAGACCGCGTGCCAGCTTCAGGTGCAAGCCGGTGAACTTTTTTCCGCTTGCGCGCCACGAACGTAATCTGTAACTGCCAGCCACGTTGCAGAGCTTCCCTCTTCTTTGTCGCGGGTAACACTCTGTGTACGGTAGTTTGAAAAAAAAAAAAAAAAACAAAAATGCGTTTTTCCACGGCAGCGTAGCGCTCTGTGTCAATGGTCCTGGCAAAATATTGCGATTGCCGGTGTGTAAATGAAAATGGGATCGGCGATGACGCGATATATCACTTTGATTGAAAGCTTTATTGCTGTCTGCCCGCGTAGACAGCCCGCGGAACGATCGTTTTTGATGTTCTGATAAAATTGAGACCGACCCCCTCGACGAAATCAACGGTAATAATGTAAATTGACAGTTCTTGAATTTTCATCCGGGCCGATGGATATTTCAAGCTGTGTACTTCAACGAAATTATTTTGATTTCCCGGTGCGTGACTCTTCCGCGGAAAATTCATTTAATCTGGCGCGTGGAAGAACGCTCGAACATATAACCGAGTTTGCTCTTCTCTGAACGTTGCAATATGTAACAGCTTTCATTTATTTTCATTAAACGATACTTTTCGTTATCACGATACGCTTAATGTTAGCTGTTTTTCACTTACATTTCAGCCGTTCAATGTAAAAATAGTGCAAGTCGAAACAGTTAATCATTGGATAACGAGGAAATAAGTAAACGTTAGTCTTGTGCAAGCCATGCTAAAATTATATTGCAATTATCTTATTTAATGATGAGTGTTCAACCAAACAGACAAATATTCACTTTTGCATTAAATGACTTATTTTTTATCTTGCTTAAATCTCGTCCACAATAAAAATGTGTTTCTGTAATTCATTTAATTTACATAACAATTTCATTTAATTAACAAAAAAGAAAATCAACATAATTCCCAACTAGAATATTTATCGTTACCATTCGTCAAAATGTTTCAGGCGAATGCATAAACTGCATATCCCGAAATGTTATTCCTTTTCGATAACGTATACATAAAATGAAGCATGATAAACTCATTCAAAATATAATTTCGAAACTAACACGAGTCAGTGCTGTGAAATATAAACTGTAAAGTTTTCAAAGCAATCGGACAAGTATTTAGTTTCTGAGATTTGATTTACGCTAGACGATACGATCGCTGAACTTTATTGCTGACGAGATAAAATAAAAAAATAATGATTTAAAACTATAACAACTAGTTCTTGAATAATTTTGTCACTTCTGTCGGTAACGCGTGAATTTCCAATAAACAATTGTAATGGTATAGTGTCTGAAGCGACATGTCATGTGAATACGCCAGACGGTTTAAAAAATGCTATTTTACTAGGGAAACCGTTAATTGGAATGTTAAACTGTTTTGTGCTCCGTGTATAACGATTCGTCCAGATGCGATTCCCAGCCTTTGCGTGCTAAATGTTCAACTTTCGTAATTGCGCGCAATTAGAAAATAATTATTGTTTCCAGAAACTTGCCGCGCATGAAACTTTTCCGCACTCGTTCCACGTGTTTTCTGCATCACCCCTGATACACGACGTCCGTAGGGTGCAATTTTAATAGGGTGTTTGTGGAGTTAAAGGGCTGTTGCATGGAATGAATGTTGAACACGTTCGAATTGTGTATACCGAATCTGTATTTCATGTTTCAGTTAAATTGATAATTTCTGTTTCGATACTATAAAAATATAAATGACGTTAGTCTGGAACTTCAATGCGAAATCTGCATATTTATGACTTTTTTGCAACCAGGATTTTCAACTTAAAAATTACAGTATCTGACGACGACTGTCTGTCGTACGTTGTCGATCGGTCCCTTTCTTTTTGATATGTTCATTCATCTCTCATTTCTTTATTTCAATCTCACAACATACACATATAGACGTTCCGCAACTACATTCTTCCAATATGGAGAAATAACACGATCACGGATAAGAGAATGGAGCCATGTTCGGCAAAGATAGGAGAAGAAATTGCCTTAAGTAAGTAGAGTGTTTCTTTAAAATGGAGGCTGCAGAGGGTGTCTACAAAAATCTAGGTCAGAGTTGTCCAATTCCGCTTCAAAAGCCAAATCTATTCCCCATTCTATCTGCCGTAACAGTGTAGAAACTTTGGCTGATGCTACGATATGCGCCCGAAAAGTCGTTAACACTATTATACTCAATCAAGTTTAATGATATTTCCATATCTTCTGCGTTCTGCGAGGAAAGGCTGTTATAACGTAAGAGGTTTTGCTTGTCTATAGATCTAATTTACATTGGAAACTTATAATTTTTTATTCGACTTTTTCACACTGTATTTCGTGGGAAGTTCTGTTACAATAAAGTTATATGCACCTTTTTTCCAGTACCACGTCGTTACCCATGGAAGGACGAATTCAGCGAATTATAATACAATGACCTTGACTCCCAAAATATATATGGAGAGCTCAGGGCAACAAACGGTTAGCTCGATTTCGACGTGACTGTAAAAGAACAAATTTCTTCGATAGTTCGGGGCAATAAACGGTTATATCACGAGACGTTTGTGTCTGTTTGTTGCCCCGAACGAGATGAAATTCTCCCAAAAATTTATCGATATTCCTATAGATACGTTTAGAGCAACAAACGGTTAACTATTTGAACTTTTCATTTATTCAGTAAAAACAATTAACGATATATTTATTTTATTGAACAGAATTTCATAGTTTATTTAACATAATTTCATAACTAGACATTTTTTTTACCAGAAGTTATATTTATTACTATTATCTTTACAGACACGATTCAGTTTTCGTCACAAATCTTAACGTACCGATGATATGTATTTAGTAGTAATTATAGAAAAAAAAAATTATATTATTTTATAAGAAAAAAATAAACTGGATTCACAAAACATATTGTTCATCATTTTCACCACCGCGCTTAAGTTTATTATACCAATCATGATGTGCTGATTGTATGTATTTTGATACTAATTTTTTTACATCATAAAATTTTTCATATTACATTCACTGTCGTTTTCCATTTTTCACGAATACAGTCCGATCGCTTCTGTGTGCTGTATTTGTATGACTATCTTTACTTGGCGCGAATGTCGAATAACGCACAAATCCAAATAAATTTTAATACTTTATAAGAGATCGTTTGTTGCTCCGAACGATTCGAAAATCTAAGTGGACAGTCACGTCGAAATCGAGCTGACCGTTTGTTGCTCTGAGCTCTTCATACATATGTATATTGTACAATGCATATGTATAAAGGCATTGGAACGTTTAAAAAATTACTAGAAATAGAAAAGCACGATTACTAGATTGCGGATTTTTATTCAAAATAAAAATTTTCTGTATTATTTGCAAGACACAGGTGCTAAATCGATGTCTATTTTTTTCCTAATAACTTGCCAAAGTTAAAAGCAATACAACAGTGATTTTAAATTCTTTAAATTTCTTTACTCTTTTATATTTGATCTACTCTTTTTTGTCGTAAATCACAGCCTGAAAGTCAACTAAAAGTCTAATTATTATCCTTTCTACGTGCAAGAGAAAGACACATGAAAATACATAGTTAGAATCTTCATTTACTTCTCGTATTCGTTTCACACACTCTCGTGACTGGAATCAGTCAAGCGTAACGCACCGATTTTTATGAAATTTTTCCGAGAGATGTTTTTTATAAAAATATTCGTAGCGACTTTTTTATCTGCAATTATTCATATCCGTAGAGTGAGAACAGCTTTAAAAATTGACGCTGAAAAACGTATTTTCCCCCGTACCGTGACAAATTGTGTATTTTTCGATCATATTTAACGTTCAAATATTATTGAAAGTGATGAACACTTTACGCATTCTTCTCATGAATTGTTATCTTATTTCTGTGAAAATTCGCCAACATCAACTGCAGAGCGATACGAGTAGTACCTATGTTTAAAAAATTGTCATGTCAACCGTTGGATAAATTGCAGTGTGCGAAGAGAATTTTTTTAAAACGTGAAGAGATTCGAACGAAATTAAATGGCAGTTATATGAACATTATTTTTAATTTAACCGTACGTGGTACAGTTAAAAATTCATTTATCGAAGGACTACCAATTAGCTTTTTAATAACTATGTTATATATCTAAAAGAAGGTGAATAACTTCACCAAAAATTAATTTTAAAGGAAATTATTAATTGTTAGTTTTTAACTCTATATACTTTAGTAGGTTTAATATTTTAATTCAATTGTAAGATCAACTCCTACGCATTTGTAGGACAACATCTGAAGGACACCACCATACTTTTGTTACGAGTCAGGGCCGCGAGCAGTGCGAAAGGCCGGCGAAGGGTTATTACCCCTGGAATATGGTTTCAATTTGTTAGTTAGGTACGCGGGCGAACCTGATGCGAAATCAGGGAGCCGCTAAGGTTATATACGTCGAAGACGAACCTGACGCGAAGTCAGGGAGCCTCTAGGAATGGAGTGAATCGCAGACGAATCCGGGGCGAAACCGGGGAGCTGCTAGGAGGGTGAAATTTCGTGAACGAACCCAATGCGAAATTGGGGAGCCACTAGGTTGGAGAAATCTCTGTTTGGACTATGGTATGTCGCGAACGAACCTGATGCGAAATCAGGAAATCGCACGGATAGTTAGTAGGCTTCGTAACTAATATAATTTAATTGATACAATCCGAGCGATAAGATTGTATCGTGTGGGTACATTCAATTACTAGATCAGGATATTGGACAACAGTTAAGGGTTTGAAAGATTGCACGATTTACCAAACAACACAAATATATTCTCATTAAAATCTCGGTGTTGATGCACTGGTAATGCGGGGTCTAAGAGCAGTTATTGAATACCGAAATAGAACTATTACTGGACTATCAAGTCTATTGATACGAAAGGGAACTTTAGCCCGATCTCACTGGTACTGAAAATTTTGGGAATAAAAAATTCTGGGAATAATACAAATGCGTTCCGTTCGTTGTTGTGCTCACCGAATTAATATCGATTCTCCGTCTCGTCCGCCGATCGGCGCGTCGTTCGGTTCGCCGAAATTAATGTCGATTCTGCGTTCCATTCGCTGTTCGGCGCAATGTTCGTCGAAATGTTCAAGTCTGTACGAAGCTTTAAATTAGAGGGGATGTCTGTTTTGACTCGTAATTGTCGTTTCCAATGAGTTAAAGGTTTGCAGCTGGATCTCTGTTATAGGGTTAAACGAAGGGTTAGCCAGGATGTTACTTGTCAGAGACAATCTTGACAGATTCCAGAAGGGAATGTTTTCAAGATTTCCATATTAGGAAATCGTACGGTATTGTTACTGAATCATGCTTCGTGCCGACTGTGTCCAGGTGGAGCATAATCATTCTTTCTTTTAACAAAGGGGTCGGTTCAGACGTTTTTCTTCCCAGGAAAAAGAATAGAAAAATTCTAATCGAGATAAACGCGGAGAAAACTTCTCTATACGTAACATCTTGTAAAAGACGAAACATTAAGAATCTAATTATCACATAACGAGTTTTTTTATGTATCTTTTATCGGCATATTTATAACATTTCTGATTAAAAGTACACCAAATACGACACAATGTGGATCATAATTAATTGTTTAATCCATGATACAGTAGCACCTCGATTATCTGTACTAATCAGGGGAACACGAGTGACTATAATGCTAGCTACAATTCTAGATTAAATCTTTGCTGCTTCGTACAATGAATCCTGTTGTACATTCAGTCACATAATTGGTGGCACACACGTTAAACTAGAATAACTTTCTTACAAATAGACCAAACAACTTAAATTTTTCAATTTTTTACAATTTTTTACAATTTTTTACAATTTTATATCCAGGATGCTGCCCCTTCCTCCTTTCACTCTTTAAAATCTCTGCTCATAATTTTGTGTGGATCATACCGTACCATATTCCGATATCGGTTTCGGCATCGTTTTGCTGACGTAATACCGGTATCAAAATCATACCGGATTTAAGTCCCGGGTCCTAACACTCGCCAAAAGATCAGCAGTCTAACGATCGTGATCGGTCATTTCTGTTTCAGCACCACTGTCGCAACTGCGGCAAGATCTTCTGCCACGCGTGCAGCGATAACAACACGGTGCTTCTAAATTCGACGAAGCCTGTCCGCGTGTGCGACGAGTGCTACGTGTTTCTGATCGGTCGGTACACATCCGGCCAGTAACATCGTCGTCCTGGCAGTTCGATCGGTCGGATGTCGTCGACGTCATCGGCAGAAGGAAGCCGCGACGATAGGTGGGAAGGGCAGAATGAATCACGGAAGAAAAGAGATACGACCGGCTTTGTCTCGCACGTGCAGAAAGGTACACGCGTTGATACACGAAGAATGCCGACGACGACGCGCCGGAACACGAGTGCACCTCTATTCCCGAAGGTCGCGTCGGCGGCCCCTGTCGGGAGCCGTTCATTTTCAATTCGACACACGCGCGTTGGCCGTAGAAAAGGGATCGGCGCGGATGTTTTTCCCAGTTTCCCGTCGAATTCCTTTCATCGGGATATCATCGCGACGTTTCTGCGATTTACTTGGCGTCGCGGCGCGAGACACGGTCCGCCGAGTTCTCCGCGACAACGTGAAAAGCGGACCCCCTCTCCGAGGGATTTCGCGACACGACGGGATGATCCAACGACCGAAAGCAATTCCGCTACTTTTGTCCGTTTCCGAAGCACAATCCTCATAATTCCTCGCCGACCCGCGACCGCGTGCCGGTGCGAGTACCGGCGAAACAATCAAACGATGCGGCCTCTGTGGAACAAATGTTCCACTCCGTGATTACTCGGTGAACGCTGCGCTGCTGCGGAACGGAGACCCGGGTCGACAGTAATCATTTTTTGTGAAACCAAGGAACAGATATCCGATTTCAATGATTTTTTGATACATTGTAGAAATCGATATTTTGAACATCTTTTTCTGTTACATATTAGCGGCGGTCTATCGGCATCGCTACAGTATTCTCTCCGTAACTGTCAACATTTTATCCCCACCACTTGGGGATCCCCCTTCGAACCGTTCAAGCGGTAAACACGCTCGACGACCGAGCCAGCGAGGGATCGAGTATCGGTGAGACTCACACTAATGCAAGCGTAGCAAAAGATTGCAACTTTTCTTATTTTTTCTTTATTTTTGTGAAACTTTTACCATCGGGTTCGTCTCTTTTTTCTGATTTTAATCTATTTGTATCATAATATCTGACACGATATAGTTACGATTGTAATTGTTCGCATAATAAGCGATTAAAGTTTCGTGCGTGAGAGGACGGCGAATGGAAAAGAAAGAGAGGCAAATAGTCGAAACGTCGAACCTCAGTCCCTCTTGCTTTTTCAATCGGTATCCTTCTCTACGTTCGGCACACTACAAAGAATGTATGTAGTACCTTTTCTAGACCTGTGGCTCGGTAGACCCGACGATACGACAGTTACGGAGAGACTACTGTAGTTGAAACTGTTGCACATTTATAGAATTCGATCTCCTGTTTACTAATATGTACCATTATTGGGTCAGGTACTCAATACCTTTCGAGGTATTAACAATAAAAATTTCATTATTACCCAATAATGCGTTACATGGTGTTCCCAGTATCACCCTAGTACAGCGGCAACGTGCTGCAATTGTACGGCGTAGGTCATGACTTTAAATCTCATACTTTCTTTTTATTTTTTGCGTCAAATTAATTATATTTTACATACAAAAATACGTGAAAAATATTTTATAGGGATTGGAAATAAATATTGGAACGTTTTTTCGCATCCTTCATATTTTTTAAGATATTTAAATGGTTCGAGATAAACCGGACACACTGTATGTATAGCCTCCGTGTTTTTTGGTGTTCCTTTGCTTCTATTGATACGTCTATTCTATTATCCGTTTTATTTTATTGTATGTATTAATATATTTTATATTATGTTATTCTGTATTATATTTCAATAACAATTTATATAAATTATTGTATAAAGTATTGTGTAGCATTTTTTGTTTATTCCATTGCCCTTTGCTATTTTTTATAAACGTCATAATTTAATGTAATACATTTAAAATTCGTTCTTTGTTACTAACACGCAAAGGAAAAAGTTGTTGAAAATGTAAAGATTTATAACATATCAAAAATCCTGGAAATCGGAGGGTAGGTAACTGATCTGCAGTTTCACCCAATTTTTGAGTTTGTACTGTGATCGAGAGTCGCGGTGCTGCTTCGGATAACTTTCCTTCGAAAATTTCGACGCTTGTTTCGAATCAGTTTGCGAATAAAAAATTTTTGTCTGCATTTTTCAATTCTTTTTCAAATGTACCTCAAACTTTCGTGGTTACACTTCAGATTTATCCAACTTTGTATTGTTCGAGAGAGCACCGTATTACGTTTACAACAAATATTTTCATACCAAAATCTCACACAGCTATATTGGTTGGCAAAAATAACAGACCACTGTTTATCATTTACGTTCTTGCTATAAAGAACAGTGTCGCCAGATCAGAGGAACTGACTCGAATTGAGGGGGATACAGTTACCCTCTCTCTGCCGTTACCGAGTTAGTCACGACACGGACGCAAACGTTACGCGAATTGGGTGCGTGCCGGAAAAATGGGGGAGTAACGTCGTAGAGGGGGAAGGGCAGAGTGGGAGACTTGTTTTAATCTGGTAACGAACTCTAAATTGCATGCAAATTCAAGGTGTTCCTCATTATGTTATGTTTAACCGCTTCGCTCCTATGGACGTGTTATGTCGCGACGCCGATACTTGTATAAGGTCGCAGATGGGTTATCTAGCGACGCAATGCCGCTTGTGCGATGCCACGGACGTGTTATCCCGCGACGCGATACCGTTCGTGAGATGCCACAGACGACATATCTCGCGTGCTTCATTATTAGATTCATTGTGGCAGTGGGAATATTTCACTTTCTTCGATTCATTAAATTCTTCCACTTTTCGGACAATGGAACGTCATATGGAACGTTATTATCCGTACCACTATCGCTATCACTTGTAATACGATTTCTTAATCATGGCATTGTGGCCTACTCCCGTGAACAGCTTAAATGGGCACTGTGACTGACACAACATAGAAGCAAGCTAAGTGACCTCAGACGAAGCAAAAACAGAAGTCGCGTGTTTACTCGTCTGTGGCATCGCACGAACGGCACTGCGTCGCGAGATGACACGTCTGTGACCTTATACAAACAGTATCACCGTCGCTACATAACACGTCCGTGGGGGTGAGCGGTTAATATTCTGGAGTGAATGCAAATAATGCGGGACATCATAAAGTTTCTATAAAGAAACCTCTGTCTTTAACAATTTTAATACGTTAAAGTCACGGATTTTTTAAATCGTCCTGCTGTTTTAAATTTCACATGTATATTTTTATCATATACATATGACATCCGCAGTCTAGTAATTATGCACATTAGAGTATGCACTGGAATAAGAATGTCAAAAGTACAGAATGGTCTGATATTTTGTCAGTCACTATATCTGACGTTATTGAGTCACAGCAGCTTCGCTTTACGACAAGTAATATCCAACTTATTAATAAAAAATAGAGTCCGATGAAAATGTCATGTACCTTGGGGCGGTTGTAACACGGCGTGAGGTCGATAGTGACGCAATATATTTTTTTAATGGGTTACATTTCTTTCATAAAGTAAACAAAAAAACTTGATTTTTCAAAAACTATATATTATGTCAGTACGTCGTAGTGAATTTTTGATTTGTAAATTCTCTTTTTTCCCTAACAAAAGAAATTGTAAAGGACTCAATTAAAAATGATCTTAAGCCGAACTAGACCGCCGGTATATAAATAATATAAATTTTTACCTCATATCTTAACCGAGAGAGTGGTTACGGAAAAATAGAAAAATGAGTTTCTTATCTATTTTCCCTATACATTGGTGCGTAAAAATTCTGAAAAGTGTCTGATACATGTCAAATACTTAAATACGTCTTCTACAATCCGTTCGTGATTATTAAGTTAAAAATGCTGGCTGTAAAAAAATCAAAAACGTTAAAAATATCGAAAAACGAAGAAATTACATGATCGAAGTATCAGAACAGCGTCATTTATATTTTTATAAGAACAACAAATTGTTATAAATATTTCTTTCGAATGTTTTCAGATGTTTTGGTGAACGCCGCCGTGTTATGAAAATGTTATGTCATTGTGTATAGTGCTTTATAAATGTTAAAGTTAGTACTTTGAACTCGCAAAGTGGCGGGAAAATTAAATTTAAATGGATTTCATGATTGAAAAGGCATGGACTTAATTTCCACTCTTCATATATAAATTGCGTATATACATTATTAGGGCATGGAAATGTTTCGGTTATATTTTTGCATCGCATATCACAAATTTACGGTAATAACGATAATAAATTTTTAATTGTTTACAATGGTACTTTCGATCCCGGTCTCCCGTATTCGATGTCCGTTGTTTGAGTTGGAGTCATTGAATCTTAGCAGCCTCGACTTCTAGATAACGTTGTTTGCAAAGGATAAAAATCTGTTATATTTGTTCCACTGGGAGCACGATACCATTACGTTTCTGTTACTATTAGAACGTTTCCCGAATTTTGCGCCTGTCTTTGTCCAGCCGGAAATTTTACTTTCTATGAATAAATGGATCCGCCAGCGGATTTCGAGTTGTGAAACGTTGAAACTGCAGATACGCTTACGCTGTAGTTTTTTCGAAATGCGTGCCTGTACAATGGTATTTTTAAGAGATTCTGTAGCGATGAAGAGATTTTATGCGAATAAAAGGCTGATTTTATATTTTTTTGATGCCAGTCATTCGACACCTTTTCTGCAGCGTTCCAATCCCCAAATCTACATATTCATTACTACAATTAATTAATTTTCTCCCATACAATACGCTAATTAGTAGGCACCAAATTTGACGCGTTTATGATCAAAATGAGTAGGTTAAATACAAAACTGCAAAGACATTTTCCAAGAGGAACTCGAAGATATTGTTATTTTTTAATTTTCAAGGTAATTAAACGGGAAAGTACATTTTTATTTCATTACGGTTTCTTTTGATTGACTTGCACAATTTTTGTTTCACGCGAGGATCCGGAATCTAGTAATTATGCGAAACAAACTAGAACAAAATATAAACAAATTTACTAATTCTCGAGGTTCAAATTGTATCTGGAAACCCGTGCTTTATGACAGATTAGTTCCTAAACGAATCTAGGGTAATTCCGCGAGAGATGCACCATGTTTTGTTTTCTGTTTAATAACAATTTTACTGAAAATAATTGAAAAGATAGGTAGGCATAGTTTAATTGTTTATTTCCATCTCTTTAAGAAAATATAACGTAAAATGAGTAAAGCTTTTGTCTTAATAAGGCTTTGTCTTCTGTCTAATATATTAATATGCTGTTTAAAAATCTTCGAAAATGTGCATTTTCCCTAGGGCCTGGGGTTAGATGCAGTCCTCATTGGGGATAGATGCACTCCTTTCGTTTATACCTTTTTCTACCTGCTTGTATTCTTTTTTTTTTCTCTACCATTTCGAGCCATTTTAGGCATTTTAAACAAGAAATCCAATCTACTTTAGATATGGTTGAATAATAATCTTCTAAACATTCAATACAATAATTACTAGAATCTACTACCGAGTCGTTTTTGTCAAAAATGAAACATCTCCTTTTTAATTACCTAATTACAGAGCAATAAATATAAATTAATTAAAGTGTAAGATGTTAACAAGTAGTGTGGCAAAGATCAAGTCTCAGGTTTAATTTAATGCTTTTTAATTAATTAAATTGGGGGAGAGACACACCTATACAAAAACAAAAACCAGTACAAAAAATTTTGTCAAAACACGATAAAAAATCGTAAAAGAGAAACCATTGTCACTATTTAAGTCGATACTGATAGTTAAAACCATACCATAAGAAGGTACTAACATTTGTACTGGCCCCTTACAAAAATATTTCATCAGAAGTTTGGAACACTAAGAAGTTTTTATACTTCTGTTACACGTAAATAACATAATACACGTGTTCTTTGTTTTGAGACCATTTACAAATGTTAAAATGTTATGAATGATAACAGAGAAACAGTTGAGAATCGTTCAGTATTGCAACAATAAAAACTGGTGCATCTCACACTATGATGCGTCTTTCCCGGAATTATTATCCGGTTCAAACACAATCCTATTTGTGGGAAAATCGAAAAATCCCGACCGACAGTTCGAAGAGAAACGCTTAGTTTTTAAGGGGTTGGTTCGAATTGATTTTAAAATGCTTGCTGTTGGAATTTTCGAATTTTTAAGACCGCCAATGAAAACAGGAAAATCGTACCTGACGACGCACCCGTTTAGGTTTAAATGAAAATTCAAGATCGTGTCGAGAAGTCGATAAATCTCGACCAATAGCTAGCAGAAAAATGAGACGATTTTAAGGGGTTGGTTCGTATGAACTTTAACATATTTTCCTCATGGGGATTTTCGAACTTTTAAGAGCGCCAATGAAAGCTGGGAAATCGGGCTTTACGACCTAACGCAGACCCGACGCCAATGTGCCAAGAATATTAGGAAAGCAAATAGATGTCTATAATAATATATCTTCTGTATCTTGGGATTAATGCAATTTTCATTTTGCATGAAAGTCCGCAGTGTAATCGCGGATGAGTGAAATCCGCGATTCCACTGATTTCAAATAAACGTCCGATCACCTGAATTGCAACAAATCTGCGGTGCGAAAAGGTTCGTCAGATAGGTGTTCACACGATGTCTAGCGAGCACAATCGGAGACACCAGCGAAATATCAGAACCATTGACCACTGATCAAATATTGGAATCGGGTGGCCAATAATGAAAGGATCGCTCGGAATCGAAAGGAATGGGGAACGTTCTAATCGACGTAATATCTCATTCAGAGACATTAGGGAGTCAATCGTTCGAAAAGAGCGAACGAAGAACAGGGGGTTCCAGGCACGCGGAAACCATGCCCGCAGAAAATGGCGGCCATAATGTGCAATCTACCTGCCGAACGTAAATTCGTTTCTCGCAGCTGCCTACACGCTCCCTCTAATCTTTGAAAGGAGAACCGCACGCCATTCCATCGACTCGCCGCCACCGCCGTCGGAAAAGCAGTAAAACAGTCCCTGGCCACCTTCCACGGTGCTCTTATCCGTTCTAGACGTTAACAATGCCTGCCACCGTGGGATCTTACGGTGTATCTATGTACACGGCAGTATATACGTACGTACAGGGTGTTTCACTTTAATCAGACAATGCCTGGTACGTTTGTGTCCTGGCGAGCTACAAAATTTCATCTTTAACTCCTCAGTTGTTTTTTTTTGTCAGGAAGAAGTAGCATTACAGACGTATAGCATGCATCATTTCAACAATGCCGGTTCGCGACTGAAATTCATTCTTTTACAACTTTTTCCTTGTAAGGGAACAAGTCTCTGTAAACGGCTTGTTTTTTTATTCAGGTTTTAGAAATTTGTTGGAAGGAGACCAGCGCTAATTATTTTTTAACTTTAAGGGCACTTTATTTTATATTATAAGAAGCAAACAACCCTTTTGTGACAGTGAAATTATGATGAACACAAAAGAAATCCAGTATCGTAAGTGTTTAGGTATTTTTTCGAACAATTCAGTGTGATTTTCGCAAGAAATTTTCGCAATTTATTTGTCTACAAAAGGTGGTTAAAACCAACAAGTTCGTTAAACCTTAAAAGTGTGGAAAGTTTGAAGTTGATCATAGTTTTGGAGTGATCCTCAGCGCCAATTTTGAAAATGTGGATTCGAGAAAAGTGCATTTAAAGTTTATAGTCAAGAAAAATTGCACTTCACTCACACTCACAGCTGCCGCAGGCTAATCTGTTGTTCCTAAAAAAATATTTATATACTCATTAATACTTGCGTATTTGTGTATGCTTTCACTAATACTTCGAGCGCGCACAATATCGATGCGGTGGTGGATTTCGGCCTATAACTTTGAGAATACATTTTTGAAATGCTTTGGAAGTGATTTGTGGAAAAAAATTTTCCTAATTTTAGGGACTTCTCCCCTTAAAGCGACGCGTATAACGAAACAAATATTTATAAAGTATAATACAGAAATGCAGAAGAATGAAGATCACTAGAGATCAGTCTAGAGAAAAATGATTAAACTGTACAGGATTACTTCCAACTAATTTTAAAATGCTTTCCTGGAAGACATTTATTAATTTTCGTCCGTGCTGGTAGATTATGAATCTTTGAAGTAGCTGTATACGTATTTTGCTTCGCATTCAGCTAAAGACTATGTTACTGGACACCGGTATTATTGTCTGAGCTGTTGATCTGCTTACGCGACCAAGACTTCGTTGTCCGTTAGACAATGTTTGTTGGTACCTTTATAAGAAACATGCACGTTGCAACAGCTTTGATCCAGAGAAAATGGTGCTACAACTTAGGCATTAGAATTGCTCAGTCTACGGTCTATAAACATCTTTTTAATACATTGAACGTTTACAATCTACTATTATTTTTGTTATACAATTTATTATTATTACAATGACAATAATAACGCTTCCTTGCTCGTTTGTTATCTTTTCTAAATTAAATTTTCAAACATCACAAATACGTTAGAGCAATCCTTTCCACTACTAAAAAAGTTCACCTCCATTATTGTCGATAATAGAATTTGTTTCAAGCTTCGATAAAAGTGCTCCCGAAGGCTGAGAAGTAAAGTGTATTAGATGCTCAGTGAGATGAAACATTCGCTAATAAACTCAAGGATTTTCTCCTTTTCTTTCTTCTCGTTCTTAGTTTGAGTACGAGGATTACCGTCCAGGAAAAAAGTATCGAAATCTGATGCACAAGATGTGCCACATCGCTAACGATGCACATCGTTCTTTGCAAACACTGGATATCCTTAGGGATGCTCTACTCCCGGCTTTCGTAAAGTATTAATCTTAAAGCCATAAACATACATATGGCATACAATGCTATTAATAAATATAGATAAACTGCACAATATACTCGCAGAACATTTGATTCGTTCGCTTACTCGTTGCATGTTGAATCACGTTAGTACTATTTAATCGCTACTTTTCGTTCAGTAAATCACACAGAATGCAAAAATATGCAAAATCACGTAGAAACGACGAGACAAAATTCCAAAATTCACATTTCTTACAATTGCAATGTGAAAGTGCTCTGCAATCATAGGCAGAATGTTTCTATTAACAATTTCGGATTCAATTTCAAATTATTTCGGACTCATAGAAATAAATACCAAAAGTAAAAGAAAGAATATGTACGTACGTTTGTAAACAAATGGACGGGATTCAATGTGTTTGATCAGCGCAGCTTTTAAAGTTAACTCTGGTTAAATCTAACTGGGTTCGTAAGATAAAACGCGAGTACAGTGGCTGACGAAAGTTTTCACACACACAGACACACACAAATACACACATGAAATTTACGCTCTGTACAATAATGTTAGATCAAAGTAAATATGTTAGTCAATAAAATTTGATGTTTGAGAGTTGCGCTTTCAACATATATATAATTATTAGACAACGAATGAAAGTCAATTGAATGGACTTAACCTTTGTGTAGCAACACTTTTGCGAGTCACTGTACATACGCGAACCGAAAGAGGAAAACCGCCAAGAGCCAGCGAATCTTCATCCAATATGAACAACAAGAATGGCTTCGAGTGCTTTTGCCGAGTTTTTCCTTTCGCCGGGCCCATTGCTGTGAAACAGCCTCTACAGACGTAAGAGTATCGGATTGACTAATAACTTATTAGTAATTAGTAGTAGACTCCGGATTTTTATGCGAAAGTTTGTGCATCGATTTCAAGACGCAGGAACTATATATAAATGTATATTTTTCACTAATAATTTAGATGTAGTGAAATGATTAATACTCTTGAAGTTTTTTAATCTGTTCACTGTTTTACATTGCACCTACTAATTTTTGTCATAAATCCATAAAATCCGGAGTCTACTAATAAGCAACATCGGAACGATTCTCAATAATTTATGCAACGCCTGTTGAAAAACTGAGATTTAAGCATTTACTTTAGAAAGATTTCATTGTATTTGATTTAGAAGTGAACAGCGAGAAGATGGATTTTCATGTAATTATACTTTTCTATTTTTTTTTCGCCGTGAGTGAAAGACTGGTCTAGAGATGGTTTGAAACGTTTCGTGATGGGAAGTTTAGCTTTACCGATGATAAACGGTCTGATAAACTCATGGAGATCGATAACGATCTAATCTCAAGCCTAATTGAAAATAATCCACGGTATACACGAGATATTGCTGCAATGTTACGAATATCAGAATCCTGTATTAAGATTTGTATCTGGTTCTTACCGAAGCAGATACTTCCGACGTTATTTTTTAGCGAACCTAGTGATTGTATTCTATTGGTTCTTGATATTGAACGTATCGAGCACTAAAAACGAATAATAGACAGGGTGTTTGCGGTAAATTTTACTTGTAAATAATATTTCAACAAAATGGAAGAGGACGAACTTACAGTGTATCTTACTGGCAACACGATAACCTATGTCAATTTTGGATATTTACATTATTTTTCAAGAAACGAAGGTAAGCATCAATTTTTTAAGTGGAATGCTGTATATTTTTTAATGTCATATGTAACACAATGACTTCCAAGGTCATACACGGTCAGAAATTCTTCCTCTTCCATTTCAAGATCCAATTTATTTAGTTTGTGCGCGATTTCAATTGTAATATATGCTTAAATAAAACATTCGGTAGTTTGGAGCGCTTTTGCCTAGCATTTTTCTTTTGGTAGGTCAAGTATTATAGAACATCCTGTGCAGACGGGCATGGACTGATATTCTACAGGCACGTAAAGGATTTGTCGTTCTCTCGTTACACGAGTGTTCTGTGCAAGAGCAGGAAGAAACAGATCGCGAGAACCCAGAGAATCTTCGTAACAAGGTTGGTTTAGAGCGCTTTTGCCGAGCATTTGTCTTTTGATGAGCGAAGTATTGTGAAACAACCTATACGAGCATGAGTGTAGTTATATTCTACAGGTACGTAAAGGAGTTATTTCGTGTCGCATTGCACGTGTGCTCTTCACAAGAGTCAGAACAGGAAAATCGCAAAGGACCTAGTGGACCTTCTCAACAAAGGTGGTTTAGGACGCTTTTGTCGAACATTCTTCTTTTGGAAGATCAAGTTTTATGATACAGCCTGTACACGCATACATGTAGTTATATTTCATAGGGATTTATCGTGGGCTGGGTACACGTGTGCTCTCTGCAAGAGAAAAAGGAGGAAAATCGCATGGACCTGAAACAGTGTTTCTCAAAGTGGGTGCCGTCCCTGTTGAGTGCTGACACTTATAATAAATAATGTGTATGTATTATGTCATGAAATAAATGAACAGCTAATTATATTACAGTTTTTTTCTCAAGAAACGACGTTTCTCGGATCAGGGGATCCATTCGGCTTGCCTTTGTTGGTGAGTGGGCCCAGAGTTTTTGGGTCCCATAAGTCGGCGAAGCAGCGATATCTTTTGTTGGAAAAGGATAGAAAACGACATACCCTCTCGTTTTTTCACTAAGCGATGTCGAGGGGACAACTTCAAAAGAACAAGAGGGGATAGATATGTCTTATTCTCAAAACAAACATTGGTGGTGTTTCTCGAGACAAAACTGTAGAGTTTTAGAATGCGCTGAGCAATCAGACTCGCCAGATCAAGGGAATTCACTCGAATTGAGAGGAAAAAGTTGTCCTCTCTCTGCCAGTACCTCGCATTAGTCGTGTGACACATGCACGCCAGAGACGAAACGCGTCACGTGACCAGGCCGTGACGGAAGCGTAGGGGAATAGCGTCGTAGAAGGGGAAGGTAGAGCCGGGAAACGAGTCTTGATCTGGCGACTCTGTGAGCAATGTGTTGGGTGAAAACGGGTGGTAGGCCAGGTAGGTCAAATAAGTTTGGGAGACTATGACCTAGAGCAGGCATACCGAACTGGCGGCTCCCATCCCCACTCTTCTCTTCGGCTTAGGCAAAGGAGGAGTTGCCCCCTCTACTTGGTTTTTGAACGGAGGAGGGAGGTATCATGCCCATCACTCTCGCACACAGGTTAGATCGGAAGTGGGAGAGCTGCTCTCTTCCATAGTGGGAGAGCCGTCGCATTGACAGCGAGGGTTCTCTGGCTCCCGGCGAAGAAATTCGTCACCCCTCACCTAGAGGATCTTCAGCCAAACCGAACAACAAGGATTCGGAGTGGTTTCGCGTAGGATTTTTCTGTCGGTGGGCCGAGCGTTGTGAAACGGCCTGTGCAGGCGCGCATGTAGTTATATTCTATAGGTACGTAAGGGAGTTATCGGTGTCGTGTTACACGTGTGCTCGCGGTGCTTGCCGGCTGACTGCGGTAAGTTCCGAAGGGTGGTTTCGAGCCGCGGCTGTCCGTGTAGGCCAACTTGTCGGCTATCTACGACTTTCGAAAGCTCGTTAGCCACGAGCGTGCACGCTTAAACGGCCGCTAAATTGAAATCGATCCTTGCAGCTTTTGGCTTCGATCCCTGACGCGTCTCGAGAATTCAACCGCGAGAACACACTCGCGCCGATCCACGTGCCGCCTTGCACCACTGTGCACGCGACAATCTTGTTAAACTCGAACGCCGAGCCGAACCGTTTTCGGGCCGTGGTGGGCTCGCTTCGAACCCGACCAACTATGTACTTTTTTCACTACGGTTCTCCCCTCTCCCTCACAGAAGAACACCGATCATCGATTAATTGGCGAATCACGCGCGAGGATATTAGCGCGCTGCTTTCCGACCGCTTGCCGTGCGATTTTCTTTGCGACTGCAACAATTAAAGCGCTTCTTTGTCTTCGATCGTCTCTCAAAAGAAGAAGACATGTTTTTTTACTGTACTTGGAAATCAATTTTTACTACAATTTATTAACATTACTAGACTGATCTAGTATGATACTAGACGAAAATGATCTGGCACAGTTTAAAATAGTAAGTTAATTAAAAGGATTTAAGAATGCGAATATATTATTCCCAATTTATTAAGATTGTTAAAGAAAGAATGTTCTACGTGGTTACTGTTTCATACAATTAATGCAGGCAATTTTTATTTTGCATAAAATCCGTAGTCTATTGATCGCAATAGAATAGAATCAAATTTCGACTTAGGAGAAATCTGAAATCTTCATCACGAGTATGGCTTGTTACTATACGACAAGGGGTTAAAAATCTACGATTCACAACGACCGATTAATTTTATGAAATTTTTCAATGGCAATTGCAATTTCATTCGTGAATGAACAAACCGTCGTAGGTAATGTACAGTGAGTGATCGAATTATTAACGCCACTTGCGTGGATCGATGAGTTTGCACAAAACAATCAATTTTTAAATGAATGTGTAGTTGTACTAAATTTTTATTATTTTATTTATGAAATTTGGATGTTTGCAAACTATAAATATCCATTTAGTAATATTGTAGACAATATTATTCGTCGCAGAGCCAATCAATATATTATTTATTCATATTTGTAGGGTTTTATATAATTTATTGTATTGCGGCTTGCTTTACTGCTTGTTTTATGTAACTTATATATGCTGTATATCTATACTGGTTGTTTTGCAATCTATGAGGTACTCTTACATATTCGACGTAGATGATAATAATTAAAATAGTAAAGTGTAGTTAAGATAATCTTTGAATAACTTTGAATTATTACCAACGTAATAATAGATTGTTCATATATGTACGCTGTGTTCTATATATTATTTTTGTAAGAAAAGTTATTCTGAGAGAGAAATGTTCACCCAGCCGATAAAATGAAAAATTCTGTCGTTTTGACAGACTTTCTTGAGTTGCGACGCCTTTCACTATAAATAGTTCGCGGTTAACGATCCGCATATTTACATAAAGTTGCGAACAGATTTCGCGGACTGTTTTATAAAAATTCGAGCAAGGAAAAGATTTCTTTCGTCGATTAATAGATTGCCTGCGATAAAAAAAAATGAAAATATCATTTTAGCTTTCGTTAATTACAAACTAGCAGCTTGACATCTGAATGTAATTGACTAGTGAACATGAAGAAAAACGAAGTTCCCATCGTTTTCTTTTATAACTAAACTTTCATACATCACGGCTGTGATCACTATAAGTGGTAGCAAGTGTCGTGACTCGAAAAAGTAGATCATGTACTCGTTAAGGTTAGTTAGGGCTTATTTCAAGTTACGGGTTGCTACATTTATATTTTCGTGTAGCCTAATTGGCTCCTTTTTACGAGACATTAAATATTCAATACTTACGATTAAATCGATATGAAATGAAATCTGCCGACAGACTTAATAATAGAATTATTAAATCTTTACGGTGAAAATAATGAACTGTTATAACTGGAGGCAACAGTAATGTCTCTATTTTGATTAGACTATCAACTTGCGAGCATTCTGCATATTAAAGGAATATTACATTGTATCAATAAGAAATTCATTACGTTCGTGAATTATATAACAGCAGCAAACTGTACGTGTCATTAAATATTCTTAATTAAGGTTTCATATCCTACACCATTGTTCGATATTAAAATATATTGTTACATTCACAAAGAGTTAATAATTTTATGCGTTGATTTTTATGGTCTTTCTTGTTTTTATAGAGTAATAACGCTTGAAGATTGAAACTTCTGAGATACGTAGAACATTGCTCGTTGAAATGGTTCTCATGAAAAAATGATCTATAAAACATTAGCAAATTCTTAAAAAAAATGTCTGATCCGAAATAGGACGTTACTTACAATAATACTTTGAAGATGTTCCAACATGGCCATTAGCAATTGAACTGGCTTGCCTATCTTTCGTGCGGCAATTTAGTCAACCCGAAGGCAGCCGTTGATAAGAACGTAAGTGCTCGAGCCTCGGTAAAAAGCTACTTGTGTGATTTTGTTGCTACTAAAAGTGTACTCATTGGAGGGTGGTAACGAGCCGTGCTGTCCGACTCAGATAAGTGAAATAGGAAGAAACAGAAAGGAACGAATGGACGAGGAAATTATTTTTACTATCGAGACCGAAGTATGTTTCTCGGAACTGATGTTTGACACGAGGTGACGGATACAGCTGAATAAAAAAAAGAGGAGAAGAGTGGTAAATTATATTATTGGGTGGGTAAATACTTTTTCAAGTTATAGCCCGTAAAATATAGTCAGTTTATTCCAAGTTAACGAGAAACGCAATGAATCAATGGGTCTTATCTTTTTCAGAGCTCCTATAATAGATAAAATATAATATCTTTGAATCACGTGCGTGCATTGTACTTTTATGTAGGTAACATAGTTTGTATTTAGACCTCTCTTACTGCTGTTTGTATCTCCTTTTCTTTATATCGTACATGTATGTACGTATACACTGTTAATATCAGGTTATAGCATAAACTCAGTTGCAGATACAAATGTTATGATCCTCAGATTTTGATTATATCTCTACATTTCTCTAATCTAGTTTTTTTTTTTTTTAATGAAAAAGCCACTTTTAGCGAATAAAGAGACCATGTTTAATCCTTGGACTCCTGCGAGTTCTAGGTCTATGCCGGAGTCATTTCACTACAGTTTTCTTTCGATATAAGAAGAAGAAACGTGGATAGCGATTTTCTTATTTCGAAATAAAAAGCGTCATCTTATATTGGAGAAAAATTGTACATATTGACGGTCGCTCGAGCTTATCCCTACCGCGAAGGGTCACGAATGACTCCGGCATAGCATACGGAGGGTTAAATAAAAAATGATACTGAGTATAAGTGAACATATTTAGGTTACAATCGTACACGACTGAAATACAGAAATGACGCAGAAAAGTTGGCAATTTAGGGTTTCTGGTGTTGCTAATAACGGATCTGACATCCAAAATTCAAAATTCAAAATGGGGGATTTAATGCTGCTGCTGTTACAAAAAAATGAAAAACTCTTTAATGGCTCTCTATTGGGTTGTCGGAAAAATCATGACGCATTTTTCGTATTCATCTCTTGCAAAAATGCGTCGTGACGTTTTCGACAACCTAATATTTCTTTCAACAAAAATATGATAAACAAAACAAAGAAAAAAAAACTATAAAATGCACATACTATGTAAATACGCAATAAGCATAAAAGATCACTTTCATATTTATTTTTTGGAGTTGTGTCTTGTGTTTACTTATGCTTGAAAAAATCACATGCCTGGCTTCCCAGAATTTTTCGTTAGGTTTTCGACTTGGAACAGGATTCCGTGGGACAATTTAGGCGCTACTATATGTCGCACTTTGCTGGCTGTCTACGCCAGAGTCAGCGTAAATAAGATCATGCGAATAAAACAATAGGTAATGCATTACCGCATTAACGACAGTATAGCGTGTTCCGTGATCGGTGGCACACTGTGCCTAGATCACGAATGTTATGTCTTCACATCAACATGACCGACACGCGAAATGTTTAAAGCTCACGTTATTATATTATAAGACCTTTACCTTACTGATTGCAAGAACCCTTTTGGCCGCGCAATAAATGTGCCGTCGTCGCCTGGACTGTGAATTACAAAACATGATCGATAAGTCACTGTGATATTCTCCGTCGTGGCTACTGCGGGTGTAAAATTAGAGTTTAACTGGTACATCCCAAATTTAACAGTCCGAGCCGAAGACATAGAAAGCGGACTAATTAATCGTTAAATTGACATTCGGTGAAAGCATTCAAGTAGTTTTAGACACGTGCGAATATCATATTAAGATCTCAGAATAGAAGAGGACTTATAACCATCGTGCAATTTTGATCACAAAACTAATTGTAAGTCAACATTCGGTGAAAATGTAATATGTTACCAACAACATAACATTTTATTTCGAAATAAATATCATAAATTGTAATGCTTCTAATAATTGGGTAATAATATTAATTGAATAAATAACGGTTTTAGTTGGGCTGCTGTATATTCTAGTAAAACGTTGAGGTAAGAAACATAGATAAGAAGCACATCAAATAAAGAGAAGGCAGGGCGGAACGTCTAATGGAATGAGGAGAAATGAGAGGACGTAGTAAAAAGATGATTTATCATAGGAAACAATTCTAGCTATTACCAGCAACAATTATATAGAAATGATACAAAACATACATCATTGAGATGTCTGTATTGTATCAACATAGTAATTCGAAGAAAGAGTGTGACACGAAGTATCTATTTACTTGACTACAACCATTGAATAATTGAAATAATTTAAGACTGGAACTTGGAAGACGCTCCTTCTTTAACAACTTCAACAAACGGAAAGTAATACATCAATCTTCTTAAAACCTTTTAATCTCTGTATTCTTTCAAATTGCACCTGCTCGTTTCTGTCACAAGTGCATGAAACCCGCAGTCTAATAACGAAAAGACAATTTCCTAAGTCTGCGGAATAAGTGACGCAAAATTGAACTGGAGGAAGCAAATTGATTCGGAGGTAGCCGAACACAAAGAATTGTTAATACGACGGAAATCTGCGGGCTCTAATGGACCTGCCTGATCGGCAAGAGCGGTTGATTTAGTGGCCAAGATATTCGCTCGAAAATTATGATCGAGGCAAGGGAAGGATTTGCGGTAATAGATATGGCGCGGCTGTAGGGACGGTGATTCGAGAAAACTCGTGTTCGAAGGGTTTTCCCTTTTCGCAGGAACGGCGCGCCGCCGGAACCGTATACCTGCAATAAGTGAAAGCAATTGCAGGTAATAACATCGGAACCGGAGCTACGATTCCATCTAGCAACACGCGTACCTCACATACTATCCGCGCTGATTGTGAACCGGAATTATCGCATGATTCCTGCCATTCCAGGAAAAATTTTGAGATCAACAGAAATGTATCTGTAAATAGCCGGGAATCGAGGCGACGCTTACTATACGCACACTGATTCACATAATTGTTCACGCAACTCTAAATCGGAATAAGGAATGGAATAAATAATAATAATAATAATAATAATAATAATAATAATAATAATAATTTGTTTTAAAAATGCATCGAACGATTTCGGTTTTGCTGCGAAGCTAAAACGATTCGTTTAGCAGATGACGTGTAATGAAGATTTTGAAAAATTCGGTTGAAGTCGCGAAAAAAATAGTAGTGGTTCAAGTAATTATAGGAACATTTGTATCTGAGTTTGTAATGAAAATTTAAAAAACGTGTTCTGTATCTTTACGAAATGTTTCTTCCATTTCTGACCTTGTACAACCTTGAAGATCATTGTGTCGTATACGAATGAATACGTTTTGTCACATGCTATCATATAATATAAAAAATACATAGCATTTCATTTAAAAAATTGAAGGTCATATATATACATATAGTGTGTCCCACGAACTCTGTACACGTGAAATATTTTGGTTATTTTCAACAATACACGAAAATGTTTGAAACAAAAATTGTAAGATTTAAAGCAATTAATAATATATGATAGTAATAGCAATTTTCTGACAAGCGGACGCGTAAAGGAGATACGAAGGTCACTTTCGTTTTTTCTAAACGGAATGGTATATTTTTAATGCGTGATTTCGATGGAATAGTAAATTCTGAATAAGAAAGTACTGAACTACATTGGTCCTGAAACTTACCGTTTCTGAGTTAATTTAACTTTATTCGTCCTATTACTTTAATTATGAATGCTATGAAACGTGTTCTATTCCTCATCATATAAGGAAAATAATAGGACGAATAAAGTCTAATTATCTCAGAAACGGTATTACCATTCTATCGGAATTTACCATTCTATCGAAATGAAACATAACAAGTAAGTCATTCCATTTAGAAAAATTAAAGTTACCTTTCTATCATCTTCCCTCTCCCGCCCACTTGTCAAAAAACTGTTGTTAATTGCTTTAAATCCTATAACTTTTATTTCAAACATTTTCTCGTATTATTGAAAATAACCAAAATATTTCGGGTGGACAGAGTGCGCACTGTATACACAGTGTGTCCCACATAACACCTTTCACGATTTTTCAAGTACTTGCGATAATCTGACAAACAAATATTTTCAACAAAAGTTGATCAGTTTTCGATTGGCTATACATTGCAATAAAAAAGTTCGAAAAAATTATTTTCTAGTATTGTCAAGGTCACCTCTATTTTTTTAAATGCCACTTTGTATTTTTAACTTAACAGTATTATAGCCAGTATCAAGACGCATTCAACGACCTAGCATACCATGACCTTCGAATGACCTTGAAGGGAAAGAAATGAACATTTCAACAAAAAATGACGAAGAACTTGCATGCGAAGAACTTCGCTACGACAATATCGTAAGAGCAACCAATGTAAACTTACTACGTAGTCCGGAATTGTGTCTACAACAACATGGATCACATTTCGAACATTTGATGTGACTTTTTCACGAAATCGTTGGTATTGATTTAGTCAAGCTTCCTGAATTTCGAGTCTTAATAATAAATACGTTATTATCGCCCATTCAAGCAGACTGTCATGTCCCGTTGAAATTTTCATTTCTCTGCCTTTAAGGTCATTCGAAGGTCATGGTATGCTAGGTCGTTGAATGCGTCTTGATACGGGCTATAATACTGTTAAGTCAAAAATACAAGGTACCATTTTAAAAAATGAAGGTGACCTTGACCTGATCAACTTTTGTTGAAAATATTTGTTTGTCAGATTATCGCAAGTACTTCAAAAATCGTGAAAAAAGTTACGTGGGACACCCTGTATATCTGCGCCTATAATGAAATTTTGAAATATGCCTCCTGTAGAAAAGTTTCATCAAACAATCGTGACCTACACTTTTATCTTCTGCATATCAAGCAATAGCAATTAAAAAAATTGCGTACACATTACCTAGTAAACTAATTCTTTTAACATCTGAAAAGAAAAAAATTCAAGTTGTTTGATCCAATTTTAAAAAGTTATTAGCTTTTAAAGGGTGTTCACTTAATTGCCCCCCCCCCACCCCGATTGTAGGTGAGCATTTGGCAACTCTCCGCAATTCCGTTTCAACATTAAAAAATCTAAATCCGCAGTCTGCTACAGTTGCGTCTCTCATGAGAAATGGTAGCGTTTTTAGTTTAAAGTTGAGTGGAGCCGCAACGCAACGAGTCCAATAACGCGGTTAAAGTACAGGTGCGCTCAGCCTCAATCGTTTCGGGAAAACCCCTGCGTAATTGAAACGTCTAGAACAAGCGCGACGATATTGTTTTTTTATTTATTCCGCGAGAACTGAACGCTTCTAGCAGAACAGAATTCATGGGACATTTAGCTGAGCGATTTCTATTTCGCGTGTGCATCCTTCGAATCGCACGACCGAACAGTTTACGTCGGGCGAAACGGAATGGAGTACCGGTATGCGTGTCGCAAACGAATGAAAAAAGAGGGAACAAAAAAAAAATGGAAAATCGCCGGTGCATCGAGGCGTAGTGAACTATGCAGAGTAATGAAAACAAATAATTGTTTTCCGTAACAATGGACCCCGCAAAGCTGCTTCGTGTCTCACCGTCGCAACACACGCGTTTACCATGACAATGTGGATTTATCGAATCAAATGTGGATTTATGACCGCGACGACACTGTCCAAGAATTACCAGAATTTCAATCCCTTCCTTTCGCGTTGTCCTCTTCAGCTATCGACGAAAATCCGAACGTCAATACACGGAAAAATCATTCAACTATCGATAACCTTTTGATAAATTTTTATTAGGGATGGCGGGGGGGGGGTAGATTCGTAAAATTGAAGTTTTATGAAATGCTGGAGGGGGCATACTAACTCATTAACTTCATTCGAATAAAATATTTACAGAAATATATGTCGCTTTTATTCAAACGAATATTGTAGTATTATAGCGTTCTGAATCCAGAAAATGTTATTTCTGTTTTATCAGACGATCATGTAACTCTTATTCTCGAAGCTTGATTGTTATCCAAATCGAAACGTATAGACCTATCATTTATATTCAATTTTCATCTCGCCCCTTTCAAAATGGATTGTAGAAAGTCGCTTCTGAAGCTCATGTTTCCAAAGTTGCTCATGAATAAAAAACTAACATACCTGTTATTCTTTTCCTCGATTCCGCACTATTTCAACGCAAATATTTCGTTCGGCCGAGGAACCAGCAGGCACCCATGAAATAAAAAATAAAGTAATGTCACGTGTCCTGAGAGATATTCCCATTGCTCCCACTACGGTACATAATTCAGCGAGTCGTCTGCCTTGAAAACGCATTAAGCTTCCGATTCTTCTCTTAAGTCACTCAAGAGACGGTGCGATCTCTACGTTTCGATTCAGGGCTGCAGCGACAAAACGCAAAAAAAGTATTTTTGCACTACGGAAAATTTAAATTTACCAATGGTCTATGCTCAGTACAAATAATGTAATTTTGGAGAATATTTTCATAAAATGTCGGGACTTCATTGTAAAATTGTTCTCGTTTAAGACTGTGAATTTTAGAGAGTACTTCATAACAATTAATTATTAATCAATTCATTCATTAAAAATTCGATAATGTTTGAGTAATAATATTATTACTATTGTTTAGAAAAATTGAAGTACATTCTTCGAATGTTAACTAATGAGTATCAGATTGTTAAATCATTGAAATACAATTCAAGTGGTACAAAATATTTATATTTATTTAAAAAAACGTTAGTTCCTTCCGTATACACGTATGAAAAAATACGATAAAGTTATATATACTCCACACAGAAACAAATAAATAGAAAAAATCGAAATCCGTACAATTTTTCAGTTTATTTAACGTGCGTAGAACTACCAAAACATAACAAAATAAAACACACCCTACAGGAGAATAAATAAATAAAAAATAATAATTAAAATCCGTACATTTTCTCTGTTTATTTAGCACATACAGAACTACCAAGCTATGACGGAGTAAAATATACTCTACACAAAGAAAAAGAAATAGGTAGAAAATCTCAAATAACTAAAATTCGTACTGTTTTTCAATTTTTGAAAATGTTTATGGAGCTAGAAAAATATCAATTTTGTTTCATTTAATAGTTTCCCGGAGGCAATATAATTCAGAAAAAGTAAATTGTTATTGGCCAGCTTGTGTGCTGCCACGAAGAATATTACAATAAAATAGCTAGCTTTATGGGGACAAACAGAATTACTATTTTATGATACCATTACCGTTTTTAACTGAGTACTTAATTAATTTTTAGATATTAAGACGTTTTGCTATTTCTATAATAACAGATGCTCGAATGAAGGAATTTATTCGCTAATTTCTACTTGAGTCACCTTTGCAATTTCAATGGCTGTAAAATAAAAAATTTGAAACATTTGACTGTTGGTGCATGTTTAATGTCAACGTGCGTCCGCATTTAGCAGCGTGTCGTGCAAATGATTGCTACCATGATTCTCTATGCCGTCAATTTCGTCCCCATTTCGTCGGGAATGTGTGTCTGAACATTTTATATCTTATGCACAGTAGACCCTCCCATATCCAAACTCCCATTATTCGAATACCCTAATGTGAGGCTCACACGAATGCTTGTATACAATGAATACAGGATGTACCGAAATCGTGGTACAACCGGCCGGGTGGTGATTCTACATGCAAAAATAAGTCGAAAAAGAGGAATAACATTTTTTCGATTGACCCTTCGTTTTCGAGAAAATCGAGCTTAAAGATGCAGCGAATACGCGTGCCATTAGATTGGAATCGGATGGCACGTCTGATCCAGAGTCGCCAGATCAAGACTTGTCCCCCCCCCCTTTAATTTCTCCTTCTACCGCGCTATTCACTCATGCTTCCGCCACGACCTGGTCACGTGATGCGTTTCGTCTCTGTCGTGTACACTCCGGTACTGCCAGAGGGAGGGTAACTTTTTCCCCTCGATTCGTGCTCCCACCCCTCATCTGGCGAATTTGGTCTGATCATGACCAATCAATTGTACTTCCTACGTATACTGCGTTTGTATATTCGAATTGAACACATGTTCCAAAATTCTCTGAATTTTGATTGAATTTTTAACTATTTAATTGTTTCTCCGAATATAGAAGTGTTCAATATTGCATAATATACCTACAGAAAAGCAAAGAAAAATCGATTTTGTATTTTATTACCTACGATTCGCTTTATAAAAAAGTCTGAAAAAACAGAGAACAACACGTTCAACAATGACTTACTAGACAATTTTTATAAAACTGATACCTTTAAAACTTCGATGAAAAATATGCATATTTTTGTAGATTTTCAATTATTTTTTTAAACGTGCTTGCCTAATCCGAAGAATCTGAAAAAATAGTCAATAATAATCACAATAAGACGTAACTATCATAATAATATATGCGTTGTCATCTGATAAGTTCAACATAAAATTGGCAATTTTAAGTATCTGAAATTTTTTAAAAATCGATTTTACAATAAAAAATTTGGAAAAGATTCATAGTCGAGTATGCTGTTAGATAGAATGTCCATGAATTTTTTCATAATTTGTTGGTAGAGCAGAATTCATTGAAACCGTGTTCAGCCTACTTTTGTGGTAGGGGTGTCGACTTGAAACTGCCACACAGAGTTTTCTTTGTGGGACCTACCGATGTGAACAAAAATCAATTTGGTTTGAGGGCGCTTTTGACCATCTTATCTGGCTATACCCTTTTATATCACGAAATTGATCGTTCTGTTATCCGAACACTTTTGTCGCTCTATTAGTTCGGATATGGGAGGAGTAACCAGCGGCGGACCGTTAATTTTGGGGTCCTGGGCTAACATTGTGTGGGAGCCTATCAAATTAACCTAAATTAACTAAAGTACCAAAAATTGTTGTACAACTTATTTTTTTCTTAAAATTTTAATTTAAATTGTTTTTAGAAAGCCCACGCCTAGATCCGTCACAAAGCGCAACGCACGCGAGCGTAATCAGAGGTGTTCCTAACACCTGGTCCGTTTATACGTTCGCGAAGCACCTCTCGCTGCTAATGTCGCGATTCGAGCCAGATGAAACAACAAAAGAATGCGGCGCGGTTGCTAGAAACGACACCATGAAATCGTCCTCGATGTGTCGAAATTTTTGGCGACTTCAGCAGGAGTAAGCACATTTCGCCAATCGCAAATACCCATTCCCATGGGCGCGCATCTGTACCCTAAGCACTTTTGTAGTGACCTCATCACCCACATTCCGCTTCCCATCCTTCTCTCGAGTTGCTGCTCCCGTCTGATGTCCTCGCAAATTTCTTTTTTTTTTTACCGTAAATAATTATTATTTACGAAATCCGCGCGGTGTTCGGCAACAGGTGGAAATTTATGAGGCGATTGTTCGGGAAGATGCAAGATGAAAATATACAGTAATTTCGTTCAAAAATTATTAATGTCCCTTCCCGCTGCCTGTCCAATCTGATTTCCATGTGTGATACTAATTGCGGTTCAAGACGAGTTTTCATTTTTAATAAAGTTGGATATTTTTCCAGCTTCCTATCTCACAATCAGAAAGGAAAAGAGATGGGAGCGATCTCATTAAATGTACTACCTGCAAATTCAAATAAACTAATATTAATAATAATAATAATAATAATAATAATAACATTGTTAGACGAAAATAAACAGCTACTTAATTTTAGATTAATTTTTGTTATGATATTTTTGTAAGAACAACAAAAATTATCAATCGTTATAAACCCTTACAAATTTGAATTAGGTGATTTAGCTTTTTTTATTGTATCTTTGTAGTTCTATAAATATTTGACAACCTGAAAAATTGTACGGATTCTAGTTATTCAAAATTTGTCATCTTTTCGTTTTCTTGAAGAGTATATTTTATTTTATTAAATTTTCGTAGTGCCATATGATCCAAATAAACCGAACAATTTTTAAATGGGTAAATGGAGAATGAAGAAGACTGGAACGGATTCGTATACAGAAATACACTGGTTTCTGTATCCGTGTACACGAGAAATGAAATGCATAATCGCGTGTATTAAGAACAGGGATACTTTAGTCACAAATTTACGGATTCCGTTTAGGGATACGTCCTTCGGTACACGTTCGAATTCGTGGACTCTAATCGTTGTCGATCGAAACGATATCCGTGAGACTTGTGTCGGTGATTTCAACGTGACTCGCCCACCGCGCGAACTGCAACGCGAGAAAAGCGTGCTCATTCCTGGGAAGAAAACTGATTCGTTACAACCGGCGCGGCTCGTTCGATGACTCGAGGCTCTTTACAACCGGTTAAGCACAGCGGAATGGCCGCTCGCGAGGTATTCCGTAAGTAGGATTAAACTTTTCTATGCACCGGGCAATTTCCATTGGTTATTGCGTAAGGAATACCCGAAGTTCGCCGGGAATAAAAATGAGTTCGGCCACAGGGAAACTTGAACCGACACTCCTGCAGTTTTTCCCTCATCGGTGATTAATGCGCCGAACGAAACAACGGATGGGAAACAAATTAAATGAAAATTTCGTTTTGTATGCAGGGTTGGATAAGCGACGGAGGATTTATAACTTTGGAATTTTACGTTTTCTCGTGGAGTGTGGTCGGCTTCCTTGGAAGATCGAACTTCGGCCACGCGTCTACGTGAAAGTAATGGCTGAAAGCTGATTATAATAAGTTGTTAAGTTGCCTTCTGCCAGAATAACCGTAGAAAACTGTTCCCGACTCTGGCTCCCATGATTATAATTTTCTAATACGATTGTATCGGTTTTACATTGAAAGATAGAAATTATTGAAAAATGTGCGCAGGCAGTCTCATTGACACTTTAAGCAACCGAGTGTAAGACATTGATTATATTTACATAGTAAACATAAATTTAATTTGTTAAAGTCAAATTTTTAATGTCAAATCAATAACATGTTTCTGAATATCTTTTTGAAATAAAAATTAATGGAAGTATTGCAGTAAAGCTGGATTAGTGGTGCTGGTTAATATAATTATAAGTTTAATTAAGAGAGTTTGATTATTTCGTTATAAATTCGTCAACTATTTTTCAACGACACGAAATGTATAAAAGTTATAGAAGAGTTTCACGAAACTTTCGAGGCAATGAAGACTGTGATTTCAATTTAGTAAGATAATGACTACTCCCACGATAGAAGTATGCTTTTGTGAATTATTGATTTCGCGAGGGTAGCAACTCGCGAAATATGAAATATTATCTGTCGCATCACGCACTTCGCGTCGCAGCACTACAAGCTCGCTACGCTTTCGGCAATTTCATCTGAAGCCTCCAACAACTTTCGAAACTTCTGAAATATCCGAAATTGATAAAATCTAAAATCTCGTAACTGGTGGAAGAAGCTGAAGATTTAACACGGTTAAGCAAAGTCGCTATTGTGGTATTATACTAATTTATAGTTTGAGAAATTAGACGAAATCACGATGGAATTTGGTCTATTTTTAATAGAAGTTTGATATCTAATTTCTTTCGATAAACACAGACGACGCTCCGAAATGACAATATAAATGTTTTATAATTTTGAAGTTTTGTTATAATTGCCTGTAACGTTACCTTTCTGTTACATAATACTTTATTTGTATTTGTCGAACACGCCGGCAAAATTGAAATTTAAACCGATGAGATACTATGCGTACCAGTGGTTAATTATCCAAAAACCATGACGATCCAAAACCAGCAATTAATTATTTAAACCATAAAAGTGTTCGTATATACAAACAAAATTGATTCAATTCGGTCTTGATAACATTTTGATAACACTTCAAGGTAATATCGTTATATCAAATTACAGTGGAGTTTTAAATCAACAAAATTCGATGAAAGAAGCTTGCTTTAATCATATATAGTTATTAAAAGACCAATCAAATTAGATTGAATAAACTTCATCCTTGTGATACGAAGTGATACGCTTTAGTAAGTTAATGAATTAACTTCTAGGATCCCAACAATGTGCACGAGTTTGGTATCTTGGCATTCGCAATATGTTTATAAAATCACGATATTTATGTAAGATCTAATAAATCATTTTCTTATTATAACACTAATACAAATATGTTGACAATGAAGGTAAGGAACGACACAAATGCAGGTAACGAACGTGGTAATCCTCCGAAGGTGGAGCCTGGGTCTATTTTGACCTAGACTGTGAATATGGCTATTTAATTACTTTTACTTTAACTACTTATATTAGGAGCAACAGAAAGACTAACGTATCTACAAGAAGCACCTCCAAAAATAGGTTTCAAAAAATTCATAATTGAATGATCCGGAGAACACTGGAATATTTGGCCCGAAAAACAAGTAAAAACTATTCTAGAGATTCAATGCCATAATATCATACATTTAAAAAATCAGAGGGCCCTTGATTTTTTGTTAAAAAACAATTTTTTTCGAAATTTTATATATTCAAGTTCGCAGATGTATAAATACCACGTAACTTTTGTTTGCAACATTTTCCCGCAGATTAATTATCGGAAACCTGCCTAAAAAAGGCACTGTCTAAACTATCATTACAGGCACAAATGAAAAACTTAAAAATCGTGGAAAATTACTTACACAAATGAACCAGTAAACCAATCCTTCTGAAAACTCAAAAAAACCTCAAGCCATTCGTTCCAAGTTTTAAAACGTTTATTCGTTTTTCAACGGTGCGAAAAAATTGTTCAGAATGATGACCTTGATAACATATTTCAAGGTCATTGAAATCGTAGTAGACTGCCGATCACTGTGCAAAATAAAAGTCGTTTGCATTAATTGCAAGACATGGGATCCAATAGGAAATTTATGCTTCCCTTTAATGATTTTATTAAGTTATATGAAATGTATTGATGTATAGTTTGATATTACACCGGCCTATTTTTGCCATAAATGCATAAAATCCGCAGTCTACTAATAAGTAAAAGAATCTGCACGTATCGATAGACGCATAGGCGAAAAACTGGATCTCTCGTACCCTATTCATCCAGCAACGACAGGAATTCAGTGGACCGGTGGACCGGAGGGTTAATTCGACGACAGGAGAAAATATCACTTGGCCGGGGCTGCCTCAAAAATACCGTGTTCCAGTGGTCGGTGTCATAAAGCTCGCGGTGTCGAAATTTCTAAAGTTCGCGTATCTGCGCCGTAACAGTAAATCTTTCCACCGAAAGCTTCACGTTCGTCGAAATATCATTGCACGGTCGGTGGAGCTGTTCCATCATCGGCGCTCGTCCATTTACAGATCGCTGCGCGGGTTTCGCGAATCCCGCGGCATTCAATTAGACAAACCCCTTTTTCTCGCTTTATTTATTCCCAGGTAGTCGGTTGCTAGGCCTCCGACGCGATTAATCGGCTTTTAAGACTTCGTCCGGATGAGCCAGGCCCCATATATGAGCGTGTGTGTGTGTGTGTGTGTGTGTGTGTGTGTGTGTGTGTGTGCGGGCGGTCGAAGGAGGAGATAGAAAGGAAAATCGTTAAAGTAATTACAGCGTGATTCGATTAACATGAAAGTAACCGGCGCGGGCGGTCGCTGGGCCCTTTCTTTCCCGGGTGTCTTTATGTCTCTCTGTGCCTTTGGCCGCGCGAAAAGGCACTTGTGCCCGCGTGCCACGTCGCCGGGACAATTGTAAACAGATATTTCCCCGATATTTTCTTTCCGAGCAGTAACGGAACGGCGCAGGCGTCGCTCCGTTGGCGGCAAAGCGTCGCGACGACCGAGGTTCGCCAGCCAGTTGACGTAGCCGCGTCGTCCACGTAGCAATATGCTCCCAGTTCTCGCGATCTCGGTTTCCTGTATCGTGACATGGACAGCCGCGTTGAACGATCCGTCACCAGGTAAAAACAAAATCGAGCAACCGTCCGATTAGCTGGACATCCCTTTCCGAAATTGATCGATCGTAGAAGATCAGAATCGTTTCTCACCTCCTTTCGTCGACGCGCCTCCGCTTCGATTGTCCTTTAAACTATTCTCGCGCCGGACTGCTTCGCGTGAAATCCTAGTCGTCATTCTATATTCGCGAAAAGGCAGGACACGCCGCGGAACAGTCCGCAAACTGGCAGTGGCGCGGCAACAGCACAGTTAGGGTTTATTGTCCGGTGTAATCGTGAAGTTCGAAGAGCAGCTGGCAAACTTTACGAGACTACGCGACCAAATGTGTCAAGTCGTTTCAGACCTTTGTCGTTTCGGCTACCCGGAGCCGAGTCGGCTAGAATCTCAATACGACGATCGTAAACTGACCGCTGACTGTTCGCTATGGAACGGTGGCACGGGGGCTGTAAAATTCACCCTAAGTAGAGAAATAAAGGCGGCAGATAAGACGACCGGCTGCGGACGCAATACGAATTCATGCTGAATTCAGACTGTGTTAATTGCCGGATTCTGCGGCGTTCCGTTTGCGTTGGAGTGTCTCTCGGTCAGGCTTTATTCTTTCAGTGACTCAGCTCTCATGTGGTTAATCAGTGCGCGTCCGGGTGCTATCGCTTTTAACGGCCCTTGATTCGTCGTTGCCGCGAAGCGATTGCAGATACATACATATGTACACGCCGCGATCATTGATACGTTTTTACGATTCTTCCGTGTCCCCGAGTGGCCCGTAGTCGAACGGTATGGATTCCTTATCTCCGTACGAATTTGGTATAGCCGAATGCTTTTATCCTCGGCTACATCCTAATCTTCAGTTTCACACCGGTGAGCTCGTTCGCGCTTAGGCATGCTGCCAACTTGTTCCTTCCTGTTTACTAATTCGCCAACTTCCGCGACTTTATTGCTCCATTCATCACTGCGGCAGTTTTCGTGTTATTATGCTTTTGCTTCGCTGATTTTTTCGGAGATAGTGAACGACGCTGTAAAATCACCCGACTCCATGGCACATTAAGTAACATCTCTTGGTGTGTCTGTATTAAAACCATTTCCTATGAAATCCGCAACCTGTACGGATAAGAATTTTAAAAATGCAGCATGTAAGCTCCTAATTGATAAACTGAAATAAGTAGATCCGGAGGCTAATAAAGACATTAAATTCCTCGAACGTGCTTTGTCATAGGGTGTTGTTGCTCTTCTCAGTGTCCATTTTCACAGATGTAAATATCAGAATCGATTAAAAACGAAATTAGCGGCAGTTAAAAGCGAACTGGCGAGGAACGGGGCAGGAACATTGGAAACTAAACTGTTTGATACTAACTTCATTGAGATGGTATTAATCTTATTCTAACATCAATGTTCATACCAATCTGCGGGGCGACAGGGTATATATGGAATATTTATAGAGTATAGAATTACGAGGTACGTGTACGTGTTTCGTACCTGGTCAGCCGGGCTAGGCTTTTTGTTCCTCTTTTTAACGGGTGCATGCATCCCCTGATACTTGTATCTATACCGTTCCTTGTTCTTGGGGTCTGTATCTGATTTCACTGAGATTCCCTTCTTGTTTTGATACGTACCCCGTACTACCTTCACTGGCACGTTTCGCTGCTTCTTTTTCCGAGCTACTGAAACATCATGCATTCCGCAGTTTTTCCGCAGTTTTTCCGCAGTTTTTCCGTTTACATTTGTAGTTTTCGTGAAATTTCTTCCCTTCGCTCTGTCCCTCGTGTATTCCGACTTTTATATGTATATTTTATTCAATCGCGTGTTTCTGCTTAAAGTTGTATATTCGAAGCAACAATGCACCGATTCCTCGTACAATGTCGACTTCAGTATTTGATTCCAACGAAATTCCTCCTTTACTTTTACTGTGCCATTGTACTTTACCTTTTTTACTTTGAAGTGCTGTGAGCGACGTGCTGTCTCACATTCGTCAAATTCGTTTTTCTTTGGTGTAACTGCTCTGAAACAATTTAATCGTTCTTGTATCATTTAATAGTTTTGGAAATGATTTGATTTTTCTTGTTCTTAGAATTGTTTTTTTTTCTGATATAATTGCTCTGAAATAATGGAATAGTTCCTCTATTATTTAATAGTGTTGGACATCGTGTGCTCTTTCTTGTTCTTAAAATTGTATTCTTCTGATATAATTGCTCTGAAATGATTAAATAGTTCTGAAGATAGTGTGCTGTTTCTTATTCTTAAATAGTTCGCCTTCTGGCACAAGTGCTCCGAGGTAATTAAACAGCTTTTTTTCATTCAATTAAAATAGAATTTCAACATATTAAATGATTCATCCGTTCTCGATCGTCCGTTTCACCTGATTTTTTAATCTATCAACAGTCGTTTCTTGTTATTTACTAATTCTCCACTCGTTCTTCGCGTCTCCCGCGGTAAAACGGAACGTCATTCCTGCTTAATTAACACGTCCGCAGCCATCACACGGCGTCCCGCCGTTACGATATTTTATTAATCCTCACGCGCTCTTCAGGAAACAGCTACATCGTAGATCTTCGGATACCGTTTGGCTCGTGTGCGAGTTCGCACTTCAACGAATCGCGTTTCATTCCGCACTTTAAACGAACGCGTCGTGTTACAGCGTAATTAGAGAGAAATATTTTCTGACGCCCGTAAACAGAAAGTGGACTAATCTCCAGTA
The DNA here is from genome assembly GCF_050948215.1 of Halictus rubicundus. Lineage (NCBI taxonomy): Eukaryota > Metazoa > Arthropoda > Insecta > Hymenoptera > Halictidae > Halictus > Halictus rubicundus. Next base: position 8,791,256 of record NC_135166.1, read on the forward strand.
CGCAGCACCGAATATCGTGTTAGGACGTTAAATAATAGCGTGCGCGGAGTTCGATTTTCCGCGCGTGAAACACAAGGCGGAGGACTTTCCCTATCGTTGTCTTCGTGCACGCACGGAACTCGGTTTTCTCCGGGCTCGAAAAAAAGAAAAACCGTGTCACGATTTTTCGTTTTAGAACAGGTCGTTCTGCGGGTACACGGCAAAAAGAAATGCTCGTCCATTGTACGCGTGATAGAACTCGAGAGTGGTGATCGAAATCTTATCGCGCCACTCGATCTCTTTAATCGCCACCCCCGTTTTACTGCTTCGTATATAGTTGCATAAAATCCGCGTTAGTCCGGACTCGCGCGCGACGCCGACGTCGCGGGATCGCGCTGTAAATTTAGTTCCAGCATCGATCGAGACCGATTCCACTGACCCCTCTCGTCCACCATTTTCGGCGATCGATTTTCTGATCAGATGCCCGGTCGAAGGCGGCCGAGATGATTCGGGGAACAGTTCTAATTACACGCCTCGGACATTCATATTCCTGCGAACGGTCGATGATCAATTGCTACGCGACGCGTGGCGCGTCGCGAGCAGAGCTTTTCAAATTCGTCTCGCCAAAAACGTGGATCTCGCTTCAACAGATTAGTGACCAGCAATTTTCTGATAGTCCTACGCCAATGTTCAACATTTTCCACGATACTCGATAATGTTACACTTTATTGTTTCAACGCATATTTTTTAACCTCATTTTGGCCTAATTTGTTTTGTGGCTGAAGTCATAGAAGATTGAAGCTTGCTCTTTACAACGACACTTTAAAAAAGTGGAGTCCGATTTTTTTTTTAGTCGCTTTATCGAGCTTTTAATGAAAGCTGTGCCGCCAACTTTATAGTAGTACATATAAATTACACCACGAGTGACACCATAAAATGAGTCCAGCATTATAATTGTACTATTTCTTTTTACGAAATTACACTTTTAAACACTTTTATTTAAAGTTTAAACACTTTTTGGATCCTCTGTATATGTATATGTAAGCTCATTAATAGGCTTTCAGTAGGTAATGTGTTAACATTCAATGCACTTGCCGTATGATGGCGAGTTAGACGAACATTTTAAACAAACTTTACTGTATATGAATTTTATGTCTTTCTTTTAGGACGAAATAAAATTCTATTCTTCTGTGAACCAATGTTCAAGCATTCAAGTAAATGAAGGTGTAGACTAAATAAAAATTTCCTTTTTATTTAGGCTATTGTCAAAATAGTACTTGCTAATTTGTAAAATGCAAGGGATTTTCTGGCAGGCACACAGCGGAAACATTTTTGTAACAAAATTGTAGGCAGGATAGAAAGAACAGAAATTATAAATTGTATTAAAACAGTTTCATAGAATGAACTATGAAAACGGGAACGTGAAAATGAAATGGATTCGTCTTCTCGATTGTTAGCTTCTAAAGCACGCAATCACTCACTAGTTCGCGTATTTCCATTTATGCAGATTTTTCATGGCTTTTGTTTTCAATTTTTCATTGCTATCTCCGAAAGTCTGTATTCGCTATTATTTTTCTTTTGAATTTAGGATGATCAACTTTGTATTTTCTTTTCTATAAAGGAAAAATCTTGGCACGCGAGTTGCCATGTTCAAGGAAATGTAGAACGAGCATTCGTTTCATGCGCGGACGTTCAAACGCTACTCAAGTCGTCTGTTTGTCCATCATTGACTTTTTATTCGCTGGTGTTAATGTTTACAGATGATTATTACTTTTTCAGACTAATTCCACATCGACTGATAATACGTCTGTACTATGATCGATGGAAAATAAATTGCTATAACATCATTAATCTCTATCGCAAGTGGAAGTAACGAGCAATAGTCGGACGCATTAGCTGCTCGTATCGGGTAGCATACGTGTCCAATAAATTTTCATATTTGATTTCCTGGGAAATGAAATCCCAAAGGAAAATTGTTATTCGGGTACGTTTTATTTATTTTTGTTAAAAAAATTATTCGTTTTCATCTGTTCCTCGATCTACCACTCTATATTAATTAGCACTAGTGCGTGTTTTTATTTTACGTATTTTTGTAATTAATGGTAGCGTAGTAACATCTGAAATGAGAACATAACGCACGCATGCATAGCTCAGCGAACTTTTTAATATTTACATTTACCATGCAATATTTACGGTCGGTGATCAAATTATTATAGTCACTTGCGCAAATGCAAGTGTTTATGTTCAAACAATTAATTTTGAAATAAAAACCTAGCGTATCGAACTCTTTTTTTCACGTTTACAAATAGTATAATTTATATAATTATGTAATACAAATATAACATAATATAATAAATAAATAATATGAAAATATACAGCTTACTAATATGCAGACAAATGTATTTATTATAAAAGAGCATTCTGAATTAGAAAATTTAGATAGTTATATTTTATCATGTTGGGAAAATTCGAGAATCTGTAATGTAGATAGAAAAGAGATGTTAACCCTTTGACTTCCAATTTATTTTTTCTCGATTTAAAAAGGAAGACGTACTTATTTTAATGGATACGGTTGTAAAGAAGCCTAAAAATCTATTTTTAGGTGTACTCACTATGTGGGACACATGGGAGTGAAAGGATTAAAAGGAAACTAATATTGTTGTTTTTAGAATGAATACGGCTCTAAAATAACAATTAAAGATAATTGTTATCTGTCTTAAAATGTAGTACAACTTGATCGAGATTGTATCCACACGATCAAGTTGTTGTAAGTAGGTACATATGGAACGATGTTGGTCAGCAGATGCAACAATGCGTTTCCTTCCCGTAAAAATGTCGAGTCTCGCGTCGCAAAGAAATCTTTACAAGTATAAACTGAGTTGGACGCGGATGTTTGTTCTGTGTAGAGGGAAACTTTGATAATAGAGTTGACAGGATAGGAACGTAAATGCAGGCTGCTGTGTCCGAAAATCTAGGTCCGGCTTCGAAGCAAATATTTAAAGGAGTTTCCAGCAGAATTTAATTATATGCGAGGACTGCAACCTAAAAGTAGAACACAATTTATTTGATATCCTAATGAAATACAATCCGAAATCGGTATTCTGGCTTCCTCTGCGATGACGAATAAAATGTTGTCAGTAGGTGATATTTTCGCACTGGATGTTCTTTAAATATCGTTGCTATCGTACTACGAATAATTGTCAATTAAACGTCAAAAGTCATTTATAACTAGACAGCAGATTTTATGCATTTATGACAGAAATGAGTAGGTGTAATTTAAAACAGTAAAAACATTAGAAGAATTTAGATATACTCTTATATTATTTTCAACCTATTAAACACGTCAAGGAAGAAAATTATTTTACTTCAGTTTGTTGCAGTTCGGGCAGAAAATTTTTATTTATGCATAATGATCCGTTGTCTATTATAACTACATTGCGGATTTTGATGCGGTGATAACAAAAATGAGTAGACGAACTACAAACGATTAAAAATATTAGAAAAATCCAAGACTATCATTATTTTGGACGAAGAAATGCATTTTTATGTGTTTCGTATTACTAGTGATTGACACAGAAGATCTTTATTTTGCGTAAAGATCCGCAGTCTGCTCGGAGCATTATTCAAATTAAATAAAACTACCCAAGTATACCACGTATATCCATTGACATTGCATTTAGAAAAACTATTATATATAGTGTCAAAATTTGTGTATTGAAATACCGTGGTTCCAAAAAGTGAACTCTAAATTTCCAATTGTCGAAGAATTCTCGATATTTAAACTGTTCTAATTTCGTCAAAAGGGATCGTATAAAAACAGGCCTAGAGTCATTCGAAAACTTGAAGCCTTCACTTTCACAATCCATCATTCATCTTTTTCTAAGGTGTTTCTGCACGAAATAGCGAGTGAGAAACTGAATACAATTCTGAAAACTAAATACACATCGTCGTTCCTCGAAAATACTGTAAATTTAAACTGTGATTAAATTTATCATACGTTTGAAAATTAAAACTTCTTCATTAGATCTTCTTTTCATTCTCTTAGATTGATTATTCGCTGGTTCGTGTTGAATAGATGCCTGAAAATAAGATCGCAACCGTTAGAAACTGTTACGAGCCAGGGCTGCGAGCAACGCGAGAGGCCGGCGAGGGGGTTATTACTCCTTGAATATGGTTTCTATTATTAGTTAATATTGAAATTTTTGTTGATTTGAATTTAAGATTAGTAAGCCTCGTAACTTATATATATATATATATATATATATATATATATATATATATATATATATATATCTTAATTGATACAATCCGAGCGGTAAGATTGTATCGTGTGGGAACGTTCAATTATTAGATTAGGATATTAGGCAATAATTAAGGGTTGTAGATTACGCGTGTTAACAAACAAGACAAATATATTCTGAATTGAAATAATTACATGTGTAGTTGTCTGTGTCGCGAATGAATGTAATAAGTGTATAATTGCAGAATTTATTACCTATGATGCACGGTGTTGACGCACTGGCAATGCGGGGTCGGAGAGCGATTGTTGAAAGCCAAATAGAATATACACCCAACTACCGGAATCTATAAGGTTACTTTTGATTCGAAAGGGACTTTTACCCGATCTCACTAGAACTAACTCTTACGCGTGTAACGCGACGTGACTGCACGATTACTATACCGCGACCGAATCACTTCTGAATCTCTACTGAACCGCTTCACGACTGAACCGAAGAGGATGAAAATGAATGGGTTTATATACCCTAAAAAATGAGAGGGAAATGTGTCTGTTTTATTCTACGGTCGCATACTCGTATTTGTCGTTTCGAGTGAGTTTAAGGTTTGCAGCTGGATCTTTGTTTAAAGGGTAAAACGAAGGGTTAGCCAGGATATTTCCTATCAGAGACTATCTTGACAAAACATTCCAGAAGGGAATGTTTTTAAGATTTCCATATTAGAAATCGTACGGTGCTGTTACTGAATCATGCTTCGTGCCAGTTGCGTCCAGCCGGAGCACAATCATCCCTTCTAGAAACAATGGACCTGTACGCTTTTCGTTTTCAGAAAAGAGATTAGAACTTCTAATCGAATGAACGTGGAGAAACGTCTCCATACGTAACAAAACAGAAACATGGCCACTGAACGCGCAAGAACGCAATAAACTGATTGTACCTAGCGTGAGGAACCCAACTACCGTGGTGTTGCCAATTACTATCCCTACATTAATTATACTTCTTGTTAAAGCATAATCTTGTTAAGGCATAATATTAAAATCAGTTAATATGTTATATATATTTTCTAATATTAATTATGCTTTAACAATAAGTATAATTAATATAGGTACAGTAATTTGTACCCCCACAGTAATTGGGTCCCTTACCCCATCGCTGTTATGTAGAACATAACAGTTTCCCGTCTTTGTGAGTTTTCAATAACACGAGAGAATAATCACGCGTAATAAACGACAACTCTGTTCCTGTGTCTCGTTGATGCGCCACTCAAGAAGTGATTTTGAGCAGCCAATGGGATTAGACTCACTTGTACTTGACTCGTGGAAACAAATGGATCAACAAGAGAGGAAGAGAGAGAGAGAGAGAGAATCGCGCGAGGGGACTTTTAATTACGAACTTCTTTCTCGTGTCTGGACGTAGTGGGTGCTCAAATGATTCGGGCAGTTGAAGCAAATGTATCATTTCCAAATCAATGAACCGTGTGGGTTTGACCCCGACTATTATCTATCTACAAATACAATGGCGGACAACAGTAATAATATTAAAATAAAAAGAACCCTGTTTTTGTATCTAGCGTTTATGGACTCTCAGCGTTCCTCGTATAATCTGACCCTAGAGGGGAATTATTTTTTACTTTTTAGTCCGTCTTAAAAACGTGGTATATTAAAGAATTCTTTTAATTTAAATAATTATTTTCCGCTTTTTAGTCTTGTGTGTGTTGTCACCCAGTTCTGAGCTATGTTTAACGTTTCACGGCTCTAGCTCATCGGGAAGTTAGTTTAAAATCAGTTGCAAAATTTGTACCGAACAGACAAACAGACAGATAAGAAAGCGGGCTAATAAAGACGTGGTCAAATTGGAATTTCAGATGGTTTTTCAAATGTTGATGACATTCGTCTAAGCTGGGGCATCCTCGCCATGTTATGCGACATCAAACTCCTTTTGATTATTCCTCTGGCACATTGCCATAAGCATAAAATGTATCGAAAATATGATGAAAAGAACTGAAGCCGTTATGGCAGCAAAAAGCGGTATTTTATCAAATGCTGACCGTGTTATTATTTTTTGTTACCTTAAGGCAGAGATGTTTAGCGTCTGCCCGTACGGGCAACGATTATCTTGTCCTGGGCATACACTGGCCAGAACGGCGAGCACGAAGCCACGCCTCCGCGGGCAACGCTGTATGTATTTGTCACACGCATTGTCACAGCTACGTGGCCAGCTACGGCTGTGTTACGGCCTACCCCGACTCCGGTAAGTTACTTGCCCATAGCTTTGCCCGTAGCTGTGCCCACGGGCATCGAAGGGCGCCCTTGCCCGCTAATAAGCATGTTGTGCAGCTCTGCCTTAAAGATTGAAATGTTTTCATGAAGGGTCATCAACCAAAGTGGTTCCAATACAAGAATTTAAGGTTATTCGTAATCCTGAGATTGTATCTTCGCGTAAACATGGGAAATATAGTTTTTAACTGAATGTCTCATAGGTAGATGCTTTGTTAGTCTTCGCGAACAAGGAGGAATGCGATTGGCCACGACGCAAAACCATTTTTGTTCGGTGTTAATAGTTGTGTATTAAGATTCAGCACTAAGACCAATGAATTACATTCGTTTTAAATGTAGATCGATTGCGCACGTTACAAAGAGACGCTCACCGCTCGGACCCGCTCAGAGTAGTATCCTTCAAAGGACCAATCTTGTCTCTGAATTGTACTGACAGGTCCTCGGTATTTACAGTCAATCCACCCTTAGTTTAGCAGGCTAAATCGAAACGAATTCTGCATGTAAAAGAAGCTGTAATTCAAACAACCGACAGAACCAGGCTTGGCCGAACCCTATACATCGTGAACAGCGAAAAAAAAAGACGCAGAAGTCGTATTTTGAAAGTGTTCGCTCGTTTTACAGCGATAAATTCTAATGAGATTACCTGTCCGTTGTTGGTGTGTTATGTTTACAGTTCATTGTTCGTACGTCGTAATTACTTTTTCAATTTTTCTTTCTTGTACAAGCGTAACATCGAAGTTCCATGCGCAGGTTTTTTCTTCGGCTAACTTTCAAAATTCTATTAAAGAAGTTAAATCAATGTTGCGGAACGACCACGGTACTTAAAAGTTTTGTCCTGATATTTAAATAATTAATGAATTTGAATGTAACAGATGATCAATTTCTACATGTTGTAAAGAATTATGATTCCGACAGAAATATTATTCCACTTTAAGGTTAAAATGACCAAGCATTTGTTTAACTAGGTAAAGCGATGACAATTAAAGGGTAAATAGAAGCTTAAAAGACTTAAAAAATTTTCGCAAATTTAAAATACAGGGAGTTCCGTTTAATTTGATTACCTCGAGTAACAATCTGTGTACTATGCCATACACTTTATCAGGATTTTAAAATATAGAATTTAAATGGCTTCGAAGGATATTTTCATATAATCGTGTTGTTTTTTGTGACAAATGAATACACTGCCATTTTTCGGGAAAGGGTGAAGTTCGGCGTCAATTAAAGCTGTCTGTAAATAAACGATGCCTTAGAATTTGAAAAACAATATTAACCCGAGTATTCAGAATGTGGACGTAGACCACTATGATTCTCAGCCCACCATATTAAGGTAAAGGATTAAAACGTCTAATTAGCAACAGAATCGCTTAGGTGTCCTACGTCCCGGAGCAAACGACCTCGCCCATATGCTGGTCTGAATGTGCACGCAATTGACCGATGTCCCCGTGTCCAAGTGCCAAAAAATCGCGGCGAACTTTCCGGATCTAACCCAATACAAATCGCAACACCATCAGCTTCCGAGTGTCTTGGCGACCCGGTGGCGCGGCGTGGCGCGGCGCGGCGGCCAACACAGAGGTACGGGCCGGCCAGTTCGATTTATTGTGTAATCGCCATCTCTAGTTCATTACGTGTGCCCCTGTGCAGAGAGGGACGAGCTTAGAGCCCCGGCAAGTTACATTCAAATGGAAACGCGTGAAGTCGGCATTGTGCCACCTGTGCTCTTTCTTTCCCACACCCGTTTCGCAGCTTTCTCTCTCGCCCGCACCACCGCTTGTCTTGGCCCCTACAACTAAACCCGAACCCGAACAACCCGAACCCACCCACTCACCCCTCTCTGTGTCTCTCGACGCCGCACGAACCATGGCAAGTATAAATTATCACGGCCGGAAGTTAGTCCAACGAACTCTCCTTATCCTTTCGCGTGATAATAATTACTCTCTCTTTCTCGGCCGGTCGGGTGGAAATAGGTTCTTTAGTCGTCTGACGGGACACTTCGTAGATCGTGCTAGAGATCCCTCGTTTATTCGCGCCGGAACGATTATTTCTACGTCCGTAAGGGGGAAGGGATGCCCGCGCTGTTCGCGATTTAAATAGCAAATTTGAAATAGACGAGACCCGACCGACGCGACGTGATCGGCCAGCGAAATTTAGGGGTTCGACCATCGCGGATCGGATACTCGCGAACGGCGCTTTTCGGGTTCGTTGGGCGCAACAGGGCCTGGCATCATCACGTTTACACAAAAACGATGGAAATCATATTAACCCTTCAGGAACGTCATCGGTACGTCATAGAGATCCCTATTTCGCGTGTATTTAAATGCACGTGATGTGTACACGGGTACATTTACATTTACGACTTCAAAACCATGATCTCTAGTGCATCATATTTAGGAATGGGACCGTAACGTATCGATACCATATCATTCCGTATCAGACCATACCGTATCGTACTGTATCTTTAATAATAATCTTTAGGCAAAATAAAAATTTTCTGAATTGCGACAAAGTGGAAAAAAAATATATTTTCTTTCTTAATATGTTTAATAGATTGAAAATTGTATAACAGTATTCTTAAATTCTTCTAATGTTTTTACTGTTTTACATTACACCTACGCATTTTTGTCATAAATGCATAAAATACGCTGTCTAGTGATCAGTTTAGATTGCTCTCTTATCAGCAGGCCGATTAAAATTTTTATGATCAATCACAGCGGTTCAGAGATAGCTTTAAAACGATTACGGTAAATTTTTTGTCAACTCAAAAAGTCCTGAAAAATTTCAGGATTTTTCAAGGACACCTCGAATTTTATATAAATAAACTTATAAATTTTTTACGAACTCTGTACGTATCATAAGAAATGTTTTTTAAGGCAAAGTTTTAAATGTTAAAGATATAGCCACTACCCGAAATTAGGTGCTGCCGGCCGTTAGGACAATTCACCCTACTAGTGGTTAAATTATTAGACACGAAACACTTTCATACAGCATTTACTTTCTCAAAATTGAGCGTAGTTATGAGAAATATCAAACAGTCTAAATTATTGAGAGATTACGGTGGCATCCCTAACATCATACTATTGTTAGGCTTAGTACAAATATATTTTGTGTTAATATATTCGGTATAGGATAATATTACGCATCTTAACCTTTCAATTTGCAATTAACTAAATAAATTACTGCTTATATAATGACTGCTGATATCATTGTTCTCTCTTTACGCACATTAATGCAGTGTAATTATTAGTTTCTCCATTGAATAAATAGCAATCGGTTATGAATTTCAACCAGTGGTATAATGAATTTCAAAATATTGTTCATATTGTCCAGCAGTTTCGTTTTTATAATTCATAGTGGGTAAAGTTAATTAGTTGTACCATAGAATTATACTACGAAATATAGAAATTTTAATTGCCAAACTAAACGTCACTATTTGTTCATTTGTTGACACCTTTCGATGAAATTATAATTTCAGAATTAATTGTATATTGTACAGGTATGTATTTGTATCTGAAATTAGTTCCATCTGTTGAACTAGTCGCTTGGTAAACAGAAAATGAAACAGATTGAAACCGTTCCTAAAAAAGTTATCTCTGAACAGTTTAAGCTAGACATTCAGGAAAAAATGTTAGGATGATTTGAAACTACACTGAAAGGACATGATATTGACTCTTTGCACTCGAAGCTATTTTAACTCCAAAATGAAATATTTCTTCCTACCTAGAATATTGCCCTTCTATATATTTTTTTATGTTATACATACGAAAATGGTGCAACTTACTCGTAAAATACCGAAATGTTTAGTAATTTATTAAATACAAACAAATGCAATAATGTAAAAAATATTTTGAATAATGATACAGTAAATTTTAGTGGTGCCTTACAGTCACCGTTCGAGTGCTAAGGGTTAAAAGCATATTTCATACTCAGCACATTACGTCTGAATAAATATGTTTATCCTTTACAATCTCAATAATTGTATACAATCATAAATTTGAAATCATTGTGACGGGTATGGTTGTTTCAGCGTTAATTTCCAGTATAAATTTTCCAAAGGTAGTCGGTTATATGGTATTATAACTTCGCATAATGAACATTCAGGTATTAAATTTCCCTCCAAGTTACTCTATGCTCATTTGCCTGATTGATATGCAAAGTAAAAGCCACAAGGATAAAGTACAGGTCAAATTACCGGGAACCCTTAAATAACATGGTACTCAAATCACACGGAAATTCGCATAACACGTCAAAAATTTGCGGTGACCCTTCAGTTACATGATTTTTCGAGTCTTCTTGTTAACAATTTTAAGACGAATCATTTTCCTGAAACACAATCGTCACTAGACTACAGATTTTTTACGTAATAAAAATAATAAAAATAAAAAAGAGTGCATTTTATAACGGTGTGAAGATAAAAAAATTTAATAATGTCAATACTATGTTATTCTTGAGTTATTAATATTATTAACGAAAGGAAAGAATTTCTATTTTGATTCTACTTGTAATTGATATAGAAAACTTTAGTTTTCCATAAAAATCTGCAATCTAATCATTCGTATGAATTTTCAGTTTCGTGTAACGTAGGTTTGCATTACATGGAAGCAATTAGTCGTGTCATTTGATGTAGATACATCCAATATGATCACGTATTGGGCGTAGCGACTAAACCTGTTCATTATCTCACTACTTTAACAGTAATCTAAATTGTAGACCATCGGTACTATAATTTCCAATTAATCCGCTGTATTTGTTAGCCCTTGTGTTGTTCAACAAGATATTCAAATTATACAATCGCCGAAATATAAAATACACGATTCGTAAACTGCAGTGGACAACGGCAGAGATTGATAATAATAATTGTTCGCGTGATTGTTCGCTAAAGCAAGAATCCGAATCTGTTCCCGCCCACTGTGATCTAAACAATATTAATCAATGAATTGTGTTTCCGCCGTAAATAATCATAAAACAAATACATACTTCTTCAACGCGTCGAGTGGTACCAAAACTATGAGTTTGTACCAATAATTTCATTTAATCACACATCTATGGGTTATCTTCATTTCCACAAATTCTTCCAAATCAAATAAAATTGGATCGTATACTTGGGCCATCCATTGTTCACAGTTGAATAATCAGTTTTTCATTTAGGTCGTTTAGGTAATTAATTTTACGGATTGTTCATATTTGACTCTGATCCATATTTTGTTTATACCCTGCGGCTGCCATCTATCGTTGTTTGCAAATTAGACATTCTCGAATAAATAAACACTGTGCAGTTCTGAGGTTTCGGTAAAAGCGGTTTTATAATTGTGATTGAAAGTGCAACCTGAAAAGCTTATGGTGACGATATTATATCAGGAGGTACATATACAAGGCGTTGGTATAAACAATCTAAAAAAGGAGTTTTTTATCTTATCCGGCAAAAAATGCGGCGAAAGGTCATCATGTTTGGAAACAAACAAATTACCATTGTTGAACCGCAATCCTTGATGCAAAATAAAAATGGTCTTCATTCAATAAATCGATGAAAATAATATGGTTAAACTTCATTTTGGCAACCCAGATATATTTAACTTTTTCCTATATAATCCTGTACGTCTTGGAGAGAAAATGCCAAAAATCGAAGTTTTAAGACGAGGAATTCACTTTTTCCAAAGTTATGCGTGTTTAAAGTTGAGCGATTTTCACACGTTAAACTCCGCGCTTATATCTATGGACTTCCTGTTCACGCTGCATGTAACCGCAAGTTTGTGTCTAAACAGAATTTACCTCTCCGAGTCGACCGACTGTCGCCTAAACGAAAAGCCTAGTGTCGGTCCTCGTGGAGATCCCATATATGATTCTGTATATTTTAATTACTGTTCGATGACAGCTTGTCCCAAAAGTGTAATTGCTCAACTTTAAACGCATAACTTTTGAACCAGCGAATTCCGTGCCTTGAAACTTTGATTTTTGGCATTTTCTTGCCAAGATGTACAAGATTATATAATAAAAAGTTATAAATTTCTGTGTTGCCAAGGTGCAGTTAAGTTAATAATATCATTATTCTAAAATTCTTTGAATCTTTTCTACGTTTTAGATACGACCTACTCAGTTCTTTCATAAACGCAAAAAATGCGCGGTCTAATTATCGCAGTTGGAGGAACTGAGGTTGCAATCGATAAATCAGCTTGCATAACAATTGGGGAAGAAAATTGCAAACGAAATAAAAGAAAAATTTGCTCGACAAAAAGACTGCGGAACTTTCTGAACGACCTGACGCGAAGAATTTCTGTTTAGTTGGAGGAAGAAGAAGAACCATTGCCAATCGAGAAAGATTTGCATGAAAAGAAAAAGCTCCGCAGTCCTCGATCCCACATTGTTGTTCGTTTTAATTGAACCGGCATCTCTTTACGGGCGTTAAGCAAATTCGTAACTAATTCGGGTAATAAGGTTCTCGCAATTAGGGAGAAGCCAGAACGGTAGATTTACGGGGACGTCGAGCGACGCGCGATAATTCGGTGCTAAGTCATTAGCCTGGCCGTTTACACCGCAAGGTGTGCATAATGGCGGCGGCGTATCTCAGCGGCTTCTAATTCGCGAGCATCCACCACTCGCCGTTGTTCCGATTATCCTTTCAATTTTATGCTTATGCGTTTCCACCTTGGCTCCGTTCCGAACCTAATAACTTTTCTCTGCAATTTCACCGGGGAATCTATGGGACCCGATTTAACACTAAAATCGATACAGTTCTTTCGAACTTTAGCATTCGCAGTAGTGGACAAAATTTTCATACGATCAACTATAATTTCAATATTTCACGTCTTATAGAAATACTACTTCTCTATTCGACCTGTCGTATTGTAATAACTAGAGCAGATTTCTAAAAAAGTATTTTAACACTAAGTTTCGGAATTTTTAAAAATCGTCGATATTTATCGCTATATGTAGTGTGATAATTTCATGAAAAAGAAGCCTCTACTTTCCGACAGCATTGTCCAGTTTTCAATATAATTTTACGTCCACAGTGTGTACATTATATCACAACAAGAATGAATTTCTGAACCTAGTGACAGATTAATGACAAATACATACGACCACTGCGGCAGTTAAACGTTATTGAAGCAGCCCGCATAAAAATGTTTGGAAAACCGCATAATGTGGCGGCTCGTTCGTCCGCGTTGACATTGATACACTTGTCGTCATGGTTTTTCGAGCCGGCGAATGACACGGCGCGGCGCGTCGGACAGCCAAGGACGTGGGGTTTAAATTAATTGCACCATCGATTCGAGTATGCGGCCCGTCGACGGTTTGATTCGTTGATTACATACACCGGTGACTGGTGTTTGATTTATCGCGTATTTCAAGTTATTAGACGGCAGTCACTCGTGATCGACGCGGAGGGTGCATATTTCATTAGACTAGACCGCGCGCGCTGCCTTTGTGTCATCCGCCCCCGCCACGACACCTCCTTTTTCACGCCGTTGACGTTGTTCTTTTGCTAGGATACCCACCGCCAGGACGAAATACGCGGCGAGGCCCCTCTTTTTCCGCAGAACGACACTTTCAAACGAAGCCAATTAACTTGGCCGGGAAAATGGGATTACTTTGAAACGGAGTCAATATCTTTTTTGAATGCGCCGCTGACGTCGAATGTGACGTCTTCAAGACACGCGTATAACGAGCTTAGCTAGCCATTTTATGCACTGTTGAGAAAATGTTATTCAGAATAATAAATCAAGTAATATCGAATAAGTTTCATTATTTGCTATTCGCGAGTAACGCTAACTCATTTATTCGTTATTCATGAATACTGACGAAATTTTTATCTTTTTTTTCTCTCGTGAAATCAAGAACGAAAAAGCCATTTCCGAAATGACTAGTAGAAAAAATAAAAAATAATTTTAAATTAAACTAAATTATTATACTAATTTTTTTTCATTGTGTGCTGCCAAAAATCTTTTTATATATCTATAGAATCATTAAATAATATACAAATTGCAAAGTCTCTTGATTTTGATTTAAACGAAATTTGATATAAAAAAAAGTGGTTGTTCTGTTATCCGAACACTTTGTCTTCCTATCAGTTCGGATATGGGAGGCTCTACTTTACCAAAAAAATAAATAAGTCAAATGTATGTTCAATTTTGTTATTACGTGAATAGCACGAAACAAATATGTATGTCAGGTTTCATGGAAGAAGTGTCGCAGAGAATATGCTCAATAGGACAGTAATTGAACATTTCAATGCACAGTGACAGTATCAAGCTGCAAGTGAAACTTCCAAGCCGTTTATAATGTGAAGCTTTCATTGTGTTCAAAGGTGCACCAGTACTTCGATTGTATTTTATTCGTGTCCTTTTGCAAAACAAACTTTAGTTACCAATGACCGTGTAATATTACATTTTGCTGTTTACATTTCAAGTGAAACGTACTAACAATATTAATTGTCAAATTTAATTATCAAATACGATAGTATTTCCGTTTCACGCAGAAGAACGTTTGGTCAAATATGTATTTTAAATAATACTTTCATCAGTATGAAAGTAAGTAATTATTTTTTACCAATGTAACAGTGCAGGAAATAATCCCTGAACTTTATATTTTTATTAGAAACGCTATGTGTGTGCCCCGAATAATTCAATAGTACGAACAATAGAAATGTCTTAAAAATTGTTGATTTTCTTGCACATCATGGTCTGAAGACTCAATCTACTTAAGAAAAGAGCAGTTGCATTTTCCAGGTGTACCATTGCAATCTTCGAAAAAGTGAAGTCGTAAAGAAGCAGATCTTCCTTTATTATTCAAATTTGTTCTCTTTGTTGGGCACCGAAAGACGTTCCTACTGTCTTTCTACCAACGATAAATTTAAACAAAATATCTTGTGTTAGTTTGCGAATCTAGTGCACAAAATTCATTTCAATGAAAAATTTTCATTAGTATTCACTTTTTATGTTTCCATATTCGCGAAGAATTACACATTCATGTTTTTAATCATTACGAATTTAAACCTGGGAGTACAGCAGCAAGACAAAGTGCAGTTTTAGTGTTTGCGGGGAAGCTTCTGTCAGTTACAGAACGCCATAAAAGTGGTTCAAACAATTTAGCCTTTTTTTTTTACGAATTTTAGGTCCAATCGTGACCTGCGCGTGTAAACAATATCAAGATGTATAACAAATATCGAAAGGAGCGTGGTAAATGCTGCAAACATGTTTGCAATTAACACGTTCGAATCGTAACAAATATAAACCAATAAATATTATAGACAGCATAAATACATTCGGTTTTATGTAATCGGTACATAATAATTGCAAACAAAACTCCACTAATAGAACAATTAAAATATTTTTTTAATAAATATTATTAGTAGCACAAATTTTATTTTCAGTAGCACAAATCGCTACTTCTTATGTTGCATATGCTAATCCATTGTGTTAGAATCAAAGAAGGCAACAAATCGATGATTAATAAATAAGCTACTTTTGTTATGATAATTATGGAATTACTGAAAATTGTGATTAAAAGATTATTTAAACGATTGAGGGTCTACACGCGAATATAAAGCACATTAAGCACAAATAAGATAATAATAGTGGCGATTATTAAGTGAGAAGCCATTTTGAAATTGACGAGGTGATAACGTGGTTTGTAAGTGAAGACATTCTCTTGCTCGTAAAGAAGCTCATCGTTTTCTTATCAGTACCGTGTAGCTTATATTGTTCATTAACACTTTGACCACCTTATATTACAGCAGTTTTTCCGTAACTATCGTATGGTTGGGCCTGCCGAGTTACAGTTCTAGTAGAGGTGCTATATTCTTTGTAGGGGTCGGGAACACGAAATGTTTTCGGGATCGGGACGAGTACCCGAAAATATCGAGATTCTCGAAATAATCGGGATTTCCGAGAACCCTCTAACCATTTATATTCGTTTAATTATGCGATAAAATTATTATTTACATATTTTGTACGCTACCATACAGCAGTGCAGAGTAGCTCGAAAATTTCGAGAACCCGACCCGTCTCGCATCGTCCCCGGTTCCCGATATATTCGTCTTCTCGCTCACCCCTACAAATTGTAGCGTGCCGAACGCAGAGAAGGACAGCGATTGAGAAGAAGGGACTATTGTAAGGTTTGATGCTTCTCATTTTCTTTTCCATTTACCGTCCTCTCTCACGCACAAAACTTGAATCGTTTATTACACGAGTAATTATAATCGTAACTACATCGTGTATGGTGTCATTTTAATTAGAAAAACTAGACGAATACGATGGTAAAAGTTTGATTCGTGATAAACCAATAATGAGGAAGTTTAGCTATTGATTTAAAGGTCTGAGCTCGTGTTGCATATTATTTCAATCAGAAAAAAAGGGACGGACACGATAGTGAAAGTTTCGTAAAAACAAATAAAAAATTAGAAAAGTTGCAATCTTTTGCATCACTTGCATTAGTGTGATTCTGAACAATACTCGACCCCTCACTGGCTCACGGTCGTCGAGTGTGTTTACCGCTTGACTGGTTCCAAGGGGGATCCCTCCAGTGGTGGGAATAAAATTTGACACAGTTACGGTAGAGACCTTTGCGACAGTTACAGAGAGAATGCTGTAGCACATATTATCGCGTCGTTTAGTCGGCAAGTTTTACGCAAACACGGCACCGGTCGTAGCAGCGGAGCGAAAGTGTGCGAGAGCGAGTATCGAAAAGCGGCTGGTATTCGCCTAACCGTATCAGAGGCTTTAAACTGCGCGTTCGGTGACTGTCGTCTGTTTATTCTCGCTTACGACTCTGCCATCAGGCTCACCTGTAGAGAGATTTCGGGGGTGCGAAGTGGTGAATCGCAGGGTTCAACGACGTCGATCGCGCGTGCAAACAGGAACGGCGCCGGCTGACAGCGGCTCCCCGTGTTTGCGAATTAGGCGCAATCAAACGCAAAATCGTCCGGGCAAATATCCTGCTATTTGTCAATCATAGACACGCCGCGGCTAATTACTCTCGGGGCCCCGAGACACGGAACGGGCTTAGAATGCGGAAGATGCGAACGGGAAGATAGTTAGGAACCGGGGGCTCCATAACTCGGCGAGACTCGTTCCCATCATTCATACCGGCTTGAAAGCCGCGATCTTCATTTAAAGGCGGGAACGTGTATTTCATTAGCGACACGCGCTTTCGAGAATGTTGGACGTTTTAATGAGTTCGAAGTTCCTCTTATTTACGTAAATCTAAAATCTAAGGGTCGCGCGAATTTTTCCAGACGTCCGTCGCTCGACGCTTTCGTCACTTTATTCAGCTTGGTTATTGTTTCATACGAAACGACCAGGCTAAATTTTGCACACTTTAAATGTTCGTCTAACGTACGAATACGTTAATTATTTTTCACACAACTGAATACGCTACCTTTTCAAATTTAACCCTTGAGTGCGTGGTTTTGAACAAAATAATGTGCGACTTAATTTTCTTGTTTCATTGCAAACAACCACAATACAGTCGAGTTTTAAAAATAATTTTCGACATTTTCTATACTCCGATTTCACCTTTCAGGAAGTGGATGAATCCAGTAACCAATTTGAATTTAAAGCAAAGTTACAAATTATTAATTGCAAGGGCAAAAGTAAATGATTATTATAATTAATCAATGTAACAGAATTTAGAATATATTTTCCTTTTTTTTTTCTCACTGCACCGTTGACACTCAAGATGCAGATTTCAGAGCATTTGCCAAACGTTCAACAAACAGGGTCCACGGTCGGCTTTATTTGCGGCCGGTCACATTTAAAATACAGCAAATATTTCAATTAGCTTCGGGTCGGATCCGTCGGGCAGCAAACTTGCCGATTAATTAAAATCTTCGCGAACAGTTTCACGATTTCATTCCGAAGGACTTAATGGAACGCGCAGGTGATGTCGTGCAACCGAATCGTAGTCCTTCATTTAACTCTCGAACTTTTCTCACGGGAAAGAATCAGATAAACTCCGGTGGCTAAGTTGAAAACCGTCCCCTGTCGACGATGCAACTGTATGTATGTGCAGCCTCCATATAGAGTGTCAGGGGTTTATCGTGAAACATCGAAGCAATCCTTGAAGTGCAATTAACAATTAGGCCGCTTCCAAAATGAATTTCTCGAGCGAGCCGCTCGTTACCAGCAGGAGTACATCACGGCTACACTTAAACTTCCAAAGCTAATGAGTTAAACGTATCTACCGATAAAACCCGGCGCACGGAGGCGTCTCGTTCAAACAGCGTCTTTATCAATCTCAGTTTCGTTTAGGACGCTCAAATCGAGCGACGTCGAATCTCCTCGGAGCTGAGGACCAATAGACTACTTTCCCCGGGAAACGGGGATCGATCAGTGCGACGTAGTCACTCTTTTTAACCTGGCTGCTATCTTACGGTCTAAATGACCTCGAACAAAATTCAATCGTCCGACGGATGGAAAAAATAAGCCCGGAAATCGCTCGGCGTCCGATGCTGTTCGATTTTATGTTATAATCCGATTTTCTGCGATTACAGCACCCGGACAAAAAAGACCACTCACGATTTTCAACGTTTCTTTGCCATTTTTAAGAAAATCTTCTGACTGACTATCCAATTGCCAATTTTACGTGCTTTTGACGACTTCAGGCCAGCCATAGCTAGGTGCATCCAAATCCTTGAGCATCAATTTTGTTTTACACGAAATTGCATTTGAATAAATCGGTACGTTTATTATTATTTATACTGTGATGTACAGTGGATCGGAAAAATATTTGAACACTAAATTTTCGATGTGCAAAAAATCATGAATAATTAAACTCATGATTAATTAAACATAAACCTGATTTCGTTTTAAAGCTTGAGACTTTTCCTTTCATAAACTATCATGAATTTTTACCTAAGACAGTCTTACACGATATGACGAGTGGAAAATTGAAGAGACAAAATTTTTGTTGTGAATAATAGTGATAGATTTTAAGATTGAAGCCTCCCCAATATCAAAATTCAGGATGGAGCATGTTTATATCGACCGAAGATCGAATCTCACCTTTTTAATCGTATATTTGCTTCATCGGAGTTAATTTAGGGACGAGTTCCCTGCATCAACGATCCGTCTACCACAAGGTACTCTAAACATTGTTGTTGCTGATTGTAATGTCAGAAGTTTCTATTGTACTTGATTCGATTGACGTGGACGGTTTCATTCGAGTTGTACAGAGAACGAGAGGTTTCGATTTTAATTAATTTGGTCTAACTTTTGCTTTATTAATGCACTAGATGCTTTTATTTTCGTTGAAGCAGGCCTATTAAAAAAATCCATTCTGACTGATTTAATTGAACCGAACGGTATTCATTCGAGCACTTTAGAATTGATTGAATCAAAGGTCTTCACAACAGTTGCTCATTCGATCAAGAAACTTTTACGTTATTTCGCGATTTTATCGTATTTGGTTTGAGGCAAACTAAAAATTGTATTAACAGTAATGAAACCAAAGAAATTTTGCTTTAGAATTATCGAAGTAGGATCCAAAACTTCATTTTCTTATGCGATCTACAACTAAAATGATTGCTGAAATTGTTTGAATCTTTATGCAAAAATATACTGCACGAATTGCAAGAATTTATTTCTTCTCTCAATAATATTAGTGAATTGAAAATAATAAAACAATATTCTTAATAGTTTCTGTTTTCAATGTTCATTCAATTTTCTCATAAATGCATCAAATACGCAGACTAATTATACGTATTGTAAAAATGACAGTGCATTTTTGTGCCAAAGATAGGTAAACGTTTTTCTCCATTCTGAAATGAAATTGTTTCCCATACTTAGACTTTCATCTGTTCGCGGATGCACTGATTTTTTATTTCCACTCTCTCGCGTTTTTCCATGTAATATATTGCTTCGGGAGCGCGTGCTCTGTGCAATCGTTAAACTTTGACGCTTTATGGCGGATAATAAAAACAAGGACACATATTAGCTTTGTGAGACGAATGATTAAGCCTTTAAATATTGCATATGTTCCAGGACAGAAATAGAAGCTGCACGTGTGATTAAATCTTTGCAGGCGATGCGGCTTCGTGATATTGCAAAGCCGTTGCGCATCGATGCATCTCCCCGACGTGAATTATAAACTTTATGTCAGGAGAAATTAAAACGCGAGCTTTGACGGAAATTAAAGCACTGCGCTTGTTTATGTTCTTGTTATACCTCGCGAGTAGCATAGAAAATCAACGAAAGTTATGAAAGAAAGCGCAATTAATCAAATGCTTCGCTCGATACTCGTTTCCGTCACTTTGGACTCGCATAATGTAAAAGCTAGACTGCGGATCTTTATGGAAAATTAAAATTTCGTTCATCATCAGCAGAAAACAGACGTCGACTAGAAATATATTTCCTTCTTGAATAATTTCAGTGAACTAAAATAGTATGCAGACGTCCCCAAATTCTGTTAATATTTCACTAGAAATTATTTCATTTCCGACAGTTTTAAAAACAATGAAAGTTAAGTGTAAAGTTATTGGGAACGCTGTCTTTAAAATTGCACGGATCTCGTAAAATTGGAAACGTACAATGTTACAATAATTTATAAAGATACCGGGAGAAGAAGTTAGGAATGCAAGAAGTAATATTTCTCGAGATGAAGATGTATGTATTCCTTGATAGAATACCTTGATATAATCTTCGTGACAGACTCGCGACTATAAAGTATGTTCTTCACATTCCGTTTGTCTGTAAGAGATAATCTATTTCCCCGGCTTTCATCTTACATATGTACCGCACATGTGATGTGCCATAAATTTTGTTCTTCTGCAGAATTACACAAGATTTTCTGTACACAAAACTACTGAAGTTCTGCAGAAGATTTTACTAGCTGTAGTTTTTATAAATTAATTTATAGAAAGCTATAATTCAGGGTAGCTGGACTTCCATTTAGAAATTGATTGTACTACTACAGTAAAGTCTTGATCTAAGCCCAATCCTCGAGTCCGTACCGTGAAACAGAATCTTAGAGCCGGGCAACTGGCGGCCCGCGGGCCGCACACTGTTTCTTTCCCCCGTTTTCAATGCCTACCAGCGTCTCACACCATTCTACTGGTATCCTATGAAAAAAAACAGCGTGCGGCCCGCGGGGACCCGTCTCCCGGTTCTGGAGATAAAGTCAAGCTAGGAGTGGTGCCGAAGAGTGGGATAACCGGCAATCTAATGGTGGGGGTCGCGCAGCGAAGAAGGGAAGACGTTGCCCTGTAGGGCTACTATTTTCATGTGACCACGCCGACCGCGCCGAACGTAGAATAGGACAGTGCGTGTAAACACGGACCGCGCGGCCGAACGCGCACTACATACCGTCAATTAAACCACTAAGTACAGTTCAAATTGTATCGTGTTTAGTGTGATTTTAATCAGAACAATGCCACAAATAAGTTGTCGAAGAAAATAATGAAAAATAAAGAAGTTTTGTAATTAGATTAATAGTGGTTCACACCGGTAAACCTGACCCGGTATCGGATTTACGGCATGTTTACACTTCACACTGCTCGGCAACCGAGACAGCTCGAGCTTTTTGGCCCCTCGCGGGGTATACCATCAGTACAGGGGATAGGCGAACTGACGAAGATCGTGTAGCTCCGTTTGGCTTACAATTAGTTGAATCAAGATTATACAGCATTATCAGACTGAAGAATATATTCACATGGCTGCCTTCAGATGGTTGCTTTGTATATTTAGTATACTGTTGCATCATATTTTTTGTTTATGTAGCGGATAATATGGTAAACAGTGTTGTCAATGTATATTTTATTTACACATTGCAAACATTAACGCCTCTCCAAAAAATAGCAAAAATTCAGTGTACCCAAGCTTCTATTTGAAAATTGACTGTAACATTGGATCACAACATGAATTCGCTCGGTTATTTCCAATATCTTTATTCTATTTACTAACGAAGTAGTGAATGACAATGCGTATTTCTCGAAATCACATTTTTTTGAAACTGTTGCCACGATATCTCTAGTTCTAGTTGATCACTTGACTTAAAATTTTGTGGGAATCTTCAGCACATACCCTGTTACCGTACCAATCAAAATGTTTAAAATCCGTTGTTTCCTTCATATTTTTTCAACGCGCTAAAAGCGGAAGAATATTAAAACAGTGCAATCTGAGTTTCAAATGCTCTCATTCTGTAAATAGATTTTTAATTTATCTTAGTTCAATCCATAGCCAGATTCATACTGATTGAGATCTCATGTTTTTGTTTTCGATCAGCAGGAGGTCCGGAATCATGTACTAAATCATATCATATATCTAAAATAACTCGGCATCGATCGGTTTCTTAAGAAAAACATTTGAATGAATCACGTAGCATTTCAAAGGACGCATCGAGTGAGTACAATTTGATTTCTTTATGTCTCATTCTTTCCGAGATATAAAGGTGACCTTGAGTTTTTTCAAAAGTCAACGCACCTTTTTCTTAATAATACATTGTTCTCGATGAAAAGACGTATTAAGTTGACCTTGGGAAAAAATTTGAAGGTTACCTTGACGTCTCAGAGAAAATGAGATATAAAAAGATCAAATTTTAAAATTCGAAAAAGAGCCGAACACTGCTTAAGGGCCAAAGAACATTAGTTTCGTAGTTGTGAAGAAGATTCTCTGATCGAAAGATACGAGACAGTGTTTCGGTGCGTCATTCGAAATTTTGCTGATACGCAACGCACGACAACGCGAGTCATTTTCACCGGGGGGGGGGGGGCGGAAGTGGAATTGTTAAACTGCATTTCCGGCTTAGACGGCTGTATGCGGTGTGTGCTGGTGAAACTCCGGTGCATGCTTGGCCACGAGAGTGCAGCCAGACACTTACGGAGCGATACGATCTCGCGACGGGGTTGAATGGGACACACGGTACCGTAAATTATGGCAATGCTTCGACTATACCGATGCGAATACCACTGACGACCTTTTAACTAGTATCTGTGTTTCTTTCATCATCCATCTTTCACGGGCACGATAAATGTTCCTCGGCTCGCGCCCTCAAAGTTCCTTCGTTGTACTTAATGAATAGGACGCAACGTCGCTCGCAACCTGTCATTCACAAAGCCACGTGTAATTAAAAAATTACGTTCGCCAAAAAACAGGACACCGCGACGAAACACGAATTGAAGACCCCGGTGAAGAAACCCGGTATGTCGAAATTTTGGACATTGTTTAATTCCTGCACCAAACACTAAGGAGTATACGTACAGTCAGTCACATAATTTAAATCAGAATAACTTTTTTATAAATGCACAAAACGACTTCAGTTTTTCTGCCAAGCTAAAAGTATTAGTTTCTCGCACTAGATGCCGTGCAATGAAAATTTTAGAAAAATTGCGTTTAGTCGGAATTACGAAAAATATAGTAAAAATTGCGTTTCATAACTTTTTCATTTGGGCCTGTAATGAAAATTTCATCGAGATTGGTCAATTGATTTATGAGTTATAACCAATTAAAATTGGTGAAAATCAGTTTTTTATGCAAAAACTAAAATTATGCAAATACAAGTTTTTAGTACTTCTTTATGTCCTTTTAAGATATGTAAAACAATTCATTATTTCAAATGATTACTTGTTATCTTGTTTCAAGTAAAATGTGCCCTACCCTGTTAGGAACTACAGAAGAAGCTTATTGATTTGATGAAAGTTTGATGTGAAGAAGAATATTAAATCTCTGCTAACATTCATTGAAACGGTTATTTTTCTGTAGTTATGCATTAGCATTCACTATGAAGTTATCATGATCCACGGTCTAGTTGCATGTGATCACGGAAATGCACAGTTTGAAATAAATATAAGCCATTTTGATGTATAAATAAAGTGGAACTTAAGTATGAGCGACGTGTCACATATTGTATTAGTTACAATGATAAAACTGGGTTGAGATCATAAATTATGTAACTGTTTAAAGTGGTGGCCAGGGAAAGTTCTATAAAATCGGCTTGGCGATGAACGTGTTAAGGAGACGCCTCGTTTAGTATGATTAGTAAGTCTGTAAGAGTAGTCTATCAAAGTATCGGTTGCAGCGTCCTGGTAACTTCATGTCATTTTAACATTTTCTTCAGTGAAGCATTATGTCCAGAAGTGAGCATCTTTTTCACTAAAGTTAGTTTTCTAGAAAACCTATAGATTTGACAATTAGGTTCTGCGCTTATTAAAACTGGAAAATCTTCTCACACAATTTCAAATTTCTAAGTTTCAGTGAACAATCGTTACTATTAATTCTTATAGATTTCTCTACACAAACAAGTACCAATTTTTTATCAAATCAATTGTTTATAGTAAGTGCAAATTTCAACTTCAAATGCAATCTATATCATTTAAGGAGTCCATAGAACAATTTTATGTACAAAACAATTTCCATAGTTATTTTCATAGAATAATTTTTTCAATTGAAAATTTGCATCTTTGTAGAGTCCCACTTATTTAACGCCGAGAGATCTGTAAAAAGTATCTATTAAAAATTGAAACACCTAACGAAATAAAAAATTTACTTTGTCCTGTTATTGACAAACATTAAGATTTCGAAATATTTTCAATGGAGGAATAGAAAATTCTAAACCACACTCGGCGAGTGTGAATCGGCTCCGGCGAAAGTTCATCAACCTATTCGTCGAGTTGCAAGCAAACGGTTATCGCGTGCAGACGTGACGATACAATTGTGTTGCTATACGGGGCGCTCTATAGTTACCTAGTCACCCTAAAATTTCGCATTCATCGATTAAAAAAAGCAACTAAGAAGAATCGATCCATATTTACGTATCTCGAGCTTCGTCCACTTGAATTCTCATTTTCATCCTACGATTGGCAGCCAGCAATTTTGCACAGTTACAAGCATATACAAAAGACGTAAGCCTCACAAAATACAAAATTGAATGAAACTTAATACAGTTCCATTTTACGTTTCGCTCGCTGGAAGCATTAGCCGGGTAGATTAAATTTGACTCCGTGTTTCCTTGTATGAATGTAAATTTGCATACAGTCCCGCGGTCGAGTCGTCCATAATCAACGAAGATTATCGCGCGGAAGCGTACATTTTACTCGAGTCTTCGTACGCTCTTTTTTTTTCGCCGCATGGCGGAGAGAAAAATAATTACTGGCACCGTTTTAAATTTCTGTTTCTCGCGATTCCTCCCTTGAAACACGCACTTCGCCCCTGGTATCTCGGAACTCCGATTTGATTTCTTCCGTTTCCACGTTTTTAATTGTCGTGGAAGACAAGCGACCGATACACGGCCGCGGCTCCACCTGCTTTTCGTTTCACGATCGACCGAGCCTTACGATGAAATTGAATCGCACCCTTCAGCGAACGGACACATGCAGTGATTCCCATTAATATTCGGACACCCTTAAAAAGCCAACAACTTTTTTGTTATTGGACCGCACGATTTCATTTTGTTTTAGAAGTTAACACAATTGGTATAGGTATTGCAAATTGTATTTACAAAATGTATTGTTTAAATTTACAATATAGGCTCACATGAAAAAGTTATAAAATACAATTTTCAGTATTTTCTCTGCAACACCGACCAACTGAAATTTTTGAAAAAATTTGTTTTTTAGTAGTGAACTAATTGTTCTAACTTCTAAAACAAAAAATTCAGGTCGTATGCGACCAACGAAGCCATTGTATGCCAACATAATTAACGTAGTTATGGTTAGCGTTACGCTAACGTAGATGTAGAGTTAAGTGGGTGTGGTGGAAGTAGCTAAGTAGAAGGGAAATAGAGGCCGTGTGGCCCGCGGGCCAACAGTAGATCGCGCCATATTGAATCGGTAAAATTAGTCCGACTTATTTGATGTTTAGACTCATTTTAGTTGGAAAAATCTCAGGCATCCATTGGTGCTACAATTATAAAGTTAAGACAGCGGTTACAGAAAATCAATTTTTCTTTATTCTGTGCTTATTTTTTCCATGCGTGGCATTGCATACATTGTGTTCGTTCTCTATCCTTGTCTACTGAGGTAGCTTCGGAAAGACACTGAGTGTTAGGACAAGAATGAGGCTGGGTCGTGTACATTTAGCCGTTCACTACTGCACATGTTATTATTTCGAAAGTCTTACCCAAAATGGGAAATGAAACAAACTCATAACTATCGATCTCCGATTTCTACAGCCGATGTTATAATTTTTTTTTTTTTTTTGGTACTCATTCCGCATACGTATAGAAAGCGTATTATGTTTTTTAGGGGGTGAACGCGCCAGATTTCTTCATTCTATGTCACTTTGTCAGTCGTTTATTTGTCATTTCATTCGTTTCTTTGTTACGCCCCTGTCCCACTCGCTGCATGCAATCGCGCCCCCCTGTGCCGCGCGATGCACGTGCGTTTGGGCAACTTTTACGGTTAATTACCAGTGATGAATCGTACGGAAACGCTAACGGCGTTCGCCCGTTGTCGGAGAAAAAGTAACATTTATCATCGGCACATTTTCATCGCCGACACACACGGTATCGTGACTCTCACATTGTGCTCCCTTCCTTAACTCGTCTTTTTTCGATATCAATTCAGTTTTTATATCGGCCGGGCTGACTGCTCGCCACCGCCACGCATTTGCATCCTGCGTGTTTTATTGTTCCGTCTTGACACAATATTTGCGACAACGCTGACAAACATTGTCATTTCAACAAATTTATTATTCTTATTTTCGAAATAATACAGCGAAATCAACTGTCGGTTAGTATGAAATTCCAATAAATCATTTATTTGAGATAATTAATTCGTTCGAGTAAAATATTACCTATAACAATCTCGTAGCCAGAACCTCTTATTTGATTTTATTTGTTACTTTATTCTGATTTTGTAAAATAAAAATAATAAAGTATTTAAAATAATTCATTATTTCAAATGATTATTCGAATTATTCAAAAACTGAGAACGCTAAAGAGAAACGGCTTTTGGATTGACGTTCAGCTTATCTAAAATATGTAGAATGCAGGTTTTAGCCATTTATGATAAAAATGCGTAGATATTTAAAGCATTTAAAAATACAGTTATATTACAGTTTTCTTTCGATGTAAGACGGGGAAGTTGTCCACTCGACACCGCTTGCTGTCAAGACGAAAGGGTATGCCATATTCTACTCTTCTCCAACGAAAGATATCGCTGCACGGTCTCCTCTTTGTGGTCTCTAGACAACTTTATGGAATTCATAATCCGTCGACCTACTCAAGAACAATGTCAAATCGAATAGGTACTCCCATCCGCAATACGTCGAACGCTGCCCCGATCCATCGTCTTATATCGAAAGGAAACAGTATTTTCAACAAGGACGCGTTAACGCTCCCTCGAAGTTTGCTCAGGTATATTACTGATAATCAGGTTTGTTGATTGTACGGACGTATCAAACAATGAAATAAAAATATTCGACAAAGAAGGAACATGATTTGCGTCTTGTCGCGCACGATCTTCCTTAGCAGAGTATCGTAAGAAACTACGCTATCCGTAAAGTTTTGGACCTCAGAGAACAAAAAAAGGCCGCTTTGAGATAACAACTACATATAGGGCGTACGCAAGTGTCTCCGCCTCGGAAGCGGTGAAAATGATGATGGGAGCCTATGTCACTGTGTGCGTGGCCTGAAGCCAGCGGGTCAAAAATGACTCCGGCACAGCACTCGAAGGGTTAAGAAAAAAAAATGTCTATGTAGTCTCCGTACCTTGGCATTGATTCAGATGATGTTTATGTGTATCCGCAGTCTATTTGTAAGAGTCGTCTTCTGGTTATCGAAACGTAAAATGGGTGTCGTATAATTGATTTTTCCGCGTCGAAATCTATGGAGACAATCATTTGCCGACTGTTTGTACCCGTGGTATTTGATCAACCCTTAAATCGTAATAATAAATCTCCGTCGTTACCTCGCGGATTCCACGGCGTCAACAATTTCTACGCGAAAGCGTTCGCATATTCGGTAAATACGTAATTCTACTATGGCGTCTTTCATTGACACGGAGGGCTGGGCCACTCGTAATAAATAAAATCCTCCGTCCCATCCTCCCTCCTTCAGCCGCGCTCCTTCGCGGATCGCAATCAATCACTTCATTTTGTAGCTTCTCCGATGAAAAATCACCGGGCACGCAATAAATCACCGCGCGAAGTTATGAAATATCCACACGCTGTCCGCTCGGCACGATGCGTGACCGCGATCGTTTTCGAATACGTGCCAGCAAAGCCGTATTTCCCGATAGGTTGTACCCTGTCGACTTTTTTTCGACGGATAGAAAAGAAGTTTGGCCGCGAGCTGATCGTTCGCAATCGTGACAGATGTTGAGTGTAACGGCAACAAGATTGCGAGCTTTCGGTGATTGAGTGAGCGAACCTACTGTCTACGATCCGACGGAGTTCACTGCGACCGTGAAGACGAAATTCGAACTCATTCGAACCATTGTCAGAATTTACCGAATTTACCCAACTCGTTGGGTAAATGGCAATGTAATAAAAAGTGTAAATTGCAACGTCTACACAGCTTTTCTATCCCACGGGCAGCCAGCGAATCCGATTCCTATTAAATGATGGCGGTTTCGAATCAATGAAATCGGTGATGCATTTTTCGATTTCTTCGTTCGTTTTGAAGTGAAAATCCACTAAACGATGTTGGATGGGTCAGAACAAATGAAAGTTCGATGAAGCCAGGTCCGGTGGATACGCCGTATCTGGCGTTTCGTAGCTCAACGAATCAGGAATATGTTCAATCGTTTTCACTGTATGACGCTTGACATAATCGTGCTGCAGTATAACCGGCCTAGGCTATGCAGGACTCAACGTTTCTCTTCTTCAGTTTTGCTTTGCTCAGCTTTTGCAGCCGGACAAAAACTGTTTCTTGGGTAATTCCTAAAAGCCGTCACGCACTGTCGACCAGTGGCCGAGGACCACAATGAGCTCGTACGCACTTCCCCGAAACCAATAAAAATGCGAGCGACGCACGGGTGACTCGTTGGTCGCGGCGACATATGCATTCAATTCAATTGACGGTTTCGCACAATAAACAACTTCCTTGGCGACCACTGCGTGCATAAAATTAGCTTCGATACAGACAATTTTGTTTTAGAAATTGAATCCCGAAGTGCGATTTAAGATTTATCCGATAATAATTACGCGAATCGGAACATTAAAAAAGCAGAATGGGAAGAATTTGGCTGAATGTTAGATCGGTATGGTAGAAAATGACAATAAAATGATAAAACATTTTCTGTGCGTCGCCAAAAATCCTTTTGGAAAACATGTTTTTAACGCAAAACGAGGCTATGTGCAAAATTCGAGCTCTATCCGACTTGACCGATTTTCGGAGCTTTAGCCGGAGATTATTAATATGTTTGCACCTGAAGGTGCTTCAGAACATGAAAAAATGGAGTCTGTTTGATGATCTGCAAGATACCGACAGCTTTCAAAGAAGCGGTCATAAAATATTAAAAACGAAAAGTGAGGTGAAATTGCCATCAAACTGAAGCGAAAGTGAGAGTGATAATAATATCAGGAAATTTATGACTTCCCGACGCTTATCATTTTCATTCTCGTGTCAATAACCAGCTGTCCACTTGTGTTCGTGAACAATTTTTTTTTGTTCCTGTTGGAAAGTTGCACTAGAATATTTTGGTTATTTTCACATTATACGCTATTCGAGTCTCGGTAAACTTTTGCATAAATGTCAATTTGGATTTTCGATAGCGGCAACAAATCTTTGTTTAATTCCTCCCTTTGTAAATTGTACCATGGGAATTTTATTTTCCATAAATATCCTCAAGCTAGTCGTTAATCGCTCAGCTGTGGACGGAAATTTTTCTCCAAAACAAAAGTGAACACACACCGCACCGTGCGGTGAAAAAATGTTTTAAAAAACACGGGGTCGTCGTATTACATTGAAAAGTTTCTCCTTTTTTCGCTTACGTGGATCAAATTCGCTGATGGCAAACACTGCGATCAACCGGCTATCGCCGGAGAATGCTTAACAAGGAGATTTCCTCAACGCCCGCGCCGACTTCGACGGAATGAATGAGAAGTCAACAATGGTTTTTGGTAGACAGTTCATTACCCTTCCTTTCTACTAACTTTCTCAAGCGAATTGTACTCCCATAATCGTACAGTATAGAAATACGTTCATACTTGAATTAAAGAGATTCTTTGTCTTTAGAAGATCATTCTATTTTTCGAATTCCTGAAAACAATCGATATCGAATCTTTTTAAACAATGTGTTCTATGCAATACAAAGCAGACGATACTTTTAAATTAATAATTTTGTATGTCGCACAAACTACACGAATTGAAGTCATTTGAAGTCAATTGAAGTCACACGACTTGAAATTATGTTTTTCAGTTTAATTAATGTTTCTCAAAAAATTGATACGTTCAAAATTGGCTTCTACAAACAGTAGTATTTTTGACACTACAAGAGGGCAGTGTTTTTGTTTACTTTAAAGAACTAGGTTGTTCCGTTTACTTCAACGAGATTGAAGAAGAGATAAATCTATTGGATTTTATGCATTCATAAGAGAAATGAGTAAGCGAAAATTAAAACTGTTAGAGAAAGACAGAAATTTCTGTTTGGTTCCCGCTGCAATTTCTGAAGAAAATTTTTGTTTTGCATAAAGATCCACGGGTCTATCTATTACTTTGAAAACGGATATCTGGAAAACGAGTTGTTTCCGATCATCGAAGTTGACGGTGGGGAATAAAAGAATCCATTGAATTAGCCTGACATAATTCACCGCAGCATTGCCGTTGAAACGTCCGCTTGCCTTTACTGGCCGATACAATTCGGTAGATTGGCGAGTCGCACGACAAAACAACGGGTACGCGAATAATTGCAGCCGGGCCACTTTGTATTCGAAGTTCGCTATCCTTGTATCTTCCCCTGACACTCGATAATGAATATTAATAATTATTGCATCGCACTGATCATACAATTTAATTCCCGAATGCGCAGTGTCGGCGGATCGGGATGCGAACTGCATTTACGCCCCTCATCCATCATTCCGTCGAACGGAGTTCAAATTCATCGCGTATATTTGAAAAGCGCGCCGTTGTCAATCACTCTGCCTCTTTTAAATCAAATATTACTTCCAGTAATGAACTCCTGCATGCCGTGAAAAAAACCCTCGAAAAGGAAACCATTCATGCGTTACCGAGAAATCTAAGAAGCGGATGCATCGGGCTTCCACATCCATGAAAACGTTGATATTAGGTGTACAAATTCATTCTCGGCCTTCTCATAGAAAAATTAATGTCTATTTACTCAAAATTAAGTGACAGTTTAATCAGTAAAATTTAGTACACTTCGATTGAGTTACAAGTTGATGTTGTGCAGTCCCAAACTTGTGTAATCACCCAATACTTACATAGGCTGAACTTCACTTTGGGAGACCAAAAATGTTCAACTCAAAAATGTAAATTTTAAGTTCAAAAGTTATACACGTGTAAAGCTGGCCGATTTCAAGCGTTTTTGACAGGTTAGGGCACCGCCACATTGGTTTGTACTGAGTGGATTCACGAGGTGATAGCACACAGACGTAGGAACGGCTATGTATGTAGTGAGCGGATCCACTTGGTGGCACCACAAGCACTTAGGAGCGGCGATTTTTGAGTAGTAATTTGAATTCCTAGTGTTTGGTCTGGATTAGGTGTTTTGCGAGTTTTTCTCAATTTAAGTATCAGGAATTTAAATCGCCGCTCTAAAATGTACTTGTATGTGCTTGTGGCGTGACGTAGCAGCCCTGCTCATTGGATAACACGTAAGTACAAAGCAATATGGCAACATTCTAACCTGTCAAACACGCTGGAAATCGGGCAACTTTAGTATAATCTTTGAACCAGTGAACTTTGGCCATTAAAACGTAAATTTTTTGTATTTTCTCGTAAAAATCTATAGGATTATATGAAAAAAAGTTTAAAATTTTTGTTTCCGCAAAGTGAAATTTAACCTTTACTTACACAACTAGGTTACAATGGTCACTTAAAAAATATTTGAGTCTGGCCCCAGTGACGTCACAAACAAATAAGGTCAGGAAACCGGGTGCCCTCAATTCGTGATGAACGAATAAAGAAAGAAACACGAAGATGAATTCGAACAAGTTGACAATAAGATGAAAAGCAACAATTACGAGGTCCCAATTTTCGAGTGGTAAATAATAAACATTGTTCCGCGGGATATGGCAGTCAGCCGCGCGTCAATGCGGCTCTCAGACCGCGGCGACATAATTGAAAAGAAACAGCAGATCCCAACAGATTTTTCGTGCCACTATCCGACCCAGTTTCATTCTACAGTCCCGGGATTTCGTTCATACGAACTAGAAATAAATTTGGCTCATTGACATCTCGGCGTGAATAAATCTTACAGACGAACAAATTAATACGTTTCGCCGATGCATGTGCTTCTTTCACCGAAAACGCGACGATATGGAGAACTTTCGCACAAGTGAAACCCTTGCATTATTTTCCTAAGTGCCACTCGGCAAACTATCTTACTAACTAGCTTACATTCATCGTGGTATTCTCCAGTAGATATGTAAGAACATTGAATCAGGCATTATATAACGTGATGAAAGTAATCTTGTAGAAAAGATTATACCTCGATAACTATTTGTTTGCGACATATTGTCCCTTTCGAACTTTTCGTCTTCTTGGTGAGCAGAAGGCGCTGATGTGAAAATGTTTTTAACAAACATCCTCTATTTATAAACAACGTGGCAATCGGTCTTCTTACAGTGTACCGTTTTTGTAAAAACTGGGCCATCGGTCGGCGACTTAGCCTGTTACATGCAGTTTTGTGAAAATTGGAGGGAGCTACTTGCGCGACACCCCTTGTTAGTGTTTCAAGGTCACCCAATTTGGCGACACGAACATCAAAGGTTCCAGCAGAAGTTCTGGCTGCGCGCGGGAGTACAGTACTGTGATAATAGGCCGACACATGATTGGAAACGATGCCGAGGGCCGGGTCCGGCGTTCGTGCACTCCCCGTGGGCGACGGAGCATCGGACGGCCAATTAACTGACTTTCTGGAGCAAGTGTTCAAACTTAAGTGCGGCTCGGCGGTGCTCGGCGGTCTTTCGGTGAAATACCGAATTCGCACAACCCGATTAACCCCTCGCCGTGAAATCAATGAGCAGTACTGAAAATGGTGAGCGAGCGAGCGAGCCGCGGCGGGCTATCGGGTCGGAACCAAGGACTATATAACCACACCATTATCAACCTCATTAAAGGTACCTACTCCTTAGCCGACCAACCCCTCTAGCCCCACGCCACCCTTTTCTCGACTCAGCTAAACTCTTCACCGCCACCGGGCTGACTTGGTCCCGATTTCTCAAGCCTCGTGCGCGGTAACTCGACACGCCAACTATTTTATAGTCAGTTATTTAAGCCCAATTAATTAGCTCGACCCGTTCCATCGGTTCCCTCCCTTCCACTTACCGACCGCCCTCTGTGTTCCGTTCTCTTGTACTGGCAGGTTCGAGAGTGGTCGGCTCGGGTTTGACAAACTTACATAACGGTTGAAGCAGTTTCACCTGACGGAAGATTTCATCGTATAAATATTGACGCGAAACCAATGTGTCATGAGATGATCCGGTTGTTTGACCAAGGTTTGAAACGATTCCGAATATGGCAGCTTAAAAGTGCTTCCATTAGGTGTTATATACAGGGTGACTCAAAAATGTCGTACAGCCGTTTAAGGGGCGGTTCCTAAGGTCATTTGAAATGATTTTTTCCTTTGCAAAAATGTCCGCCTTGGCTTTGTTAAGGATGTATTAACGAATAACACGTTGACTCATCCGTAAACGGTTAATACGATTTTTGTGGTTTATTTCTATTTTCACTGTAAAAGACAACATTCGGCTTAACTTCGCCGGTTTAAAAATTGTCTATAGAAATTATGGTTTGATTGAAGACAAAAGGGAAAAAAGAATATCGACTGTCGATTTTTGATAGACAGCTGCGAAAGTGGGAGCTTTCTCATTCGAAAGCTTGTCACTTCTTTCAGTGTCCCGCAGGATTAGCTTCTACACGTTATTATTAGACTGTGGATTTGATGCATTTATCACAGAAATTAGTAGGTTTAGTTCCACGGGGTATTCCCATTTAGTGTCGTCAATTTTAGACAATTTATAAGATCAAACATGGTTAGGATATTATTGGTCTAGTGTTTCAAAATGATTTAAAATTGACAGCCATTGGGGATACACCTCCCCCCCCCCCCCAAGCAGCAGATCAAATTAAAAGGCATCTGAGAATACGTATTACTTTCAGTTTATTTTGCATAAAAATTCGCAGTCCAGTTATTATACACAGGGTTCGATGGTACACAATAGAGCATTCTTGAACACGTCACTGTTCAATCATTATTAATGTAATTTCCAGTTCAACAAACTCATCAATCATTTCTATTAAAGCGAATTGGGAAGATACATCTAATGAATATTAATTCGATATTTTTCAAGACAATTTTGTTTTTCATGAGTATTCGACGTTGTGTACGCAGTTATTAATTTCATCAAGTTTATATAATTAATTTTCTTGATAGCTGGCTGTATGAAAATCTATAACGTTGATGAACGATAATTCTGTGTGACAAATGTGCTTATTTTTATTAGCACAGAAGCATATCATTGAATCAAAATAAAGGTGTTCAAAAACAGAACTACTAATTCTATGTAATAGTTTATTATTGACGGAGAAAGGATTAATCGTACCATCTCCTTTTCTCGATATTATTCCTTTTTTGATGTAGCTGTATTTAATTAAATTAAACGCAAATAATAAAATCGAACGTATTAATCTTTCTTACATGTTTGTGTATAAAATTGCTAATTCCAATCAGCTAAATATAATTTAAAAAATTCTTATTGATTATTAGACTGTGGATCTTTATACAAAATAAAAATGTTCTAAGTCAATTGGAAGAACAATAAACTGCATAAACAGGAATTTTTTCTTTGATTAATTTTTACGAGCCAGACGTAGTGTAACAACAGCAGTAATTACTTAAAAATGATATTTTTCTTTCAATAATTTCGATAAGTTTAGAATAGTGTAACAATATTCACGATTTCTTCTAATGTCTACAGTTTTCTATTTCACTTATTTATTTTTATGCATTTACGACGAAAACGTGTGTTACAGTCAAATTATGAAGACATTAGAAGAATTCAAAAATGCAGTTATACAATTACATATTCCCGACTTATTGAAATTATTGAACGAAGAAATACATTGTCATATAACTTGCGTTCCTCGCAATCACCTTTGAAAATGTCGATTTCGCGGTCTAGTTATCACAATTCGTTGAAATTTCGAGGCAGCAGAGAATCCTTTAGCAAAGCTTCAAATCGGCAACAGCGCCCATAACTAACGAAATTAATCACAGGGGTAAAACTGTCTCGAGGCAGTTCATGATTCGCGAGAAATTTATGATTCTGTCGGATTAGGAGATGCAAATGAATCACCCAAAATTTCTGACAATGTTTCAGTAATGTCCTGTACGTGCCACGTGTCGAACCTGTCACGACAGTTCGTTCCGGCTCGTATATAATAATAATAATGTGGCACGGAATCATGACAGCTATAATGCCTCGTAATTTCTGTCGCATGAATGCTAAATCACTGGCGTAACGATAGCTATATTTTACAGATTTTTTTTCAGCCGGGTGAACTGTTCGCCTGTTTTTGTCGTCTTGATTAAATCGCCTTTTCCCCACCCCCATGGGGGAGGGAGTTGATGGGGCGTATCAAAACTGTCCGGCAAATAATATTTGATATTTGCAACGTTTCTTTGTCAACGCTTATTAATCCGCGCAAAAATCGACCGACGTTAATCGACCCTCCCGGTTTTGCGGAGTCGTTTCGCTCGGATTTCTTCGCGCGGAAACATCGCTGTTGATACGAATTGTTTTTCTTGCGGGCGAATTACATTGGAATAAATTGACGATGCAACGTTTTTGTCGATCAAGTATATTTCACTTCGTGCACACCGGTCTTATGCAAATTCGTCTGCGCATCTAAAATGTTCTCCGCCCACCCAAACACTGCTTATTTGTTTTTAATTAATTATAAATAATAACGCCGATTTATTCAGATTTAAGCGCCCTTTTTTCATTTATTCGGCCAGAAGAATTCACTTTTCTGCCGGTATATTAACACTGGTTCTAGATTTTTTATTTTGCAATTACTGCAATTATAAAGATGCTTTCGTGAGAAATAATTAAATGAATATATTTGGTAGAGCATGTATCATAATACGAACCGCACAAAATTCAAATAAATTCAACCTTGTCATTTTTATAAGACAATATGTATTAGTTGTTTTAAAGCTCGGTAGGTTTAGTGTTTAATGTACTGTATGTGGTTTATGTTTTATTCAGCAGATAAATTATTATCGTTATAAGCAAACTAAATTCATGATGTTCATGAGTTATTATTATATTACGGATTTTATGCATTTGTGGCGAAAATGTGTATATGAAATTTAAAATAGTGGTAGGTTTAAAAAATTTAAGGATACCGATATATTATTTTCAGTTCATTTGAATTGTTCAAGAAAAACAGAAGTTACTATTTAGATGTTTCATTTCTTGCAATCAATACAATAATTTTAATTTTGCATAAATATCCGCAATCTAGTTACTACTTCTTAATAGAAAGAATGTTGCATAGGGCTGTTTCTCGAACTACCGTAAGTAATATCAAAAAGACAGGAATTTGTTTGTGCACATTTGAAATGAAATAATGTTTGTAGAAAAACGAGGCACAAAATTCAGAAACTGTATATTTGATGTCTTCTCGGATGAAATGCTGTACGAATATTCAAACAGAACTTATTTTTGAAACAGTAAACCACTCCCGTTAGGATTTGCATTACGGAAGGAGAAGTTGGAATATATTAACAATACAGAGACAAGAATGATTTTCTCTTGATTTTCGAACAGCATAACGGTTTTTGTGCAGCACGGTGCTGGGGAAAAATATTGCGTATTTCGTGTCTCGTACAATGATCGTTTACAGTGTATTGGAGTGCAGCATACATATCGATGTGTTTCATTATCAAATGAAGTAATGGTATCGTCAAATACTGGGATACATGCAAGCGTAACAATTCGAGTCAAAGACTCGACGCGATAGAATGAATTCTTTGTTTCCCCTTGTGTCCTCGTTACATTCGGTCATCTTTGTTGTTTTCTTGACTTGACCGATTTCCGGAAGTTTAGCCGCGGTTTCGATTAATTTTAATGCCCTGCAATTTTAATTATAGTACGTTCCAAACTGAAGCAATTTTGTATGGAACAGTCATTTCGAAAATTTTGAACCCATTAGCGTAATTTATATTTACATCTAACTTTGAACGAATTTACATTTTCATAAGCTTAAAGTAACTCCAATTTAATTAAAGTTTCCTTTTGCTGGTTGAAATAGAAACGAGAAAGTATTGCACAAGTTTTGTTAATCATGAATTTCATGAAATTTATCGATTTTTATTAGTTCATAATGAATCAAGTTGTAATCTTTGAATATGACTATGGTCAGTGCTAATAAATTATTTGTGGAATGACTAAGGTTTTGATGTATTACAGACGCATAAAGGTCTTGTTCGTGTGTTTACAATTAAAGGGGTGTAAAGTTTTTCAGGAGGCGGTATTAAAATTTTTAAATGCTCAGGATAATTGTGGTCGTCTACTTTATATTAATTCAAAGACTCTCTCTTCCTGTTGCAGCTGGTTCAGCAGATTTACACTCCCAAGCGCGTTAAGTAAAGAATTACCCGGTTGTGGAAGAATTTGTTTGAATAATGCTCGAGCTTCCTCAAATCTTCTCCTCGTATTACTTGATCATTAGGGCGGGTAAGTTATCCCAGCTCCCAGCGTACTTTTCTTTCGAACGTGGCTCACTTAGCTTCCAACTCCAGCTCTCCTTCTTTCCGCTTTTTGTCCCTACAGCCGACACTAACTTCTAATGCGTTGTTTGATTGCAGTCACGAAACTCTGGGAAATTATTCTAACATTACGGGAATTACATCCGTTGGTCCTCCTTGTGGTTATGTACCTCCCCTTTAACCTCTTAAGGGGACAGTCTCATGTAAACGCTACAAAATTTAACAATTTTCATGAATTTTGTTCAAAGTGATTTTGCGTTTTACGTTATAACACTTTTTTTGTGATTGATTCAGCTTCAATTTTGGTAATTATGCAGAAAGGGGACTCCTCCTCGATTTTTACGATCTTGAAATACGTACATGTTGTCAAGGTCATCATTCTGTACAACTTTTCCCTATACATGTTACCGCCGCTCGGCTTTCGGTATCGAGCTATTTATAAAAAGAAAAAACTACCATTTCGACAACATATATCAAGGTCATGAAAATCCGTGAGGAGTCCTCTTTTTTGCATAATTACCATCAATTACACAAACAATTTTTTTTCGTTCGAAAACCGTCTGTAATCTAGTGCTACGCATCTAATTTATTGCTGGGCGGTGAATTAATTTGTACACCTGATGATTAGGTTTGTGTTTGATCAACGTAATGAATAGCGTTGTAGGAGAAGCCGAATCATTGCGGTTCTGTATCCGGAACTCACGTAAGCCGTGGCCGGGGGGTTCGTGCTCCTTTTTCTGGACCGGCACCGCATGGGAAATCGGGGAGGCGCGTACGCGTTCTGGAAATCGTTCCAAGAACCGCGATCGTTAGCAAGAGGGGGTTGCGAGTTTATGTGCGGAGATTTCTACCCGGTCGGAAAGTAATAAGCACGAAACATGCGGGACTGGCATTCGAGTAGCCGTTACTTTTTATAGGAACGGTTGCTGCCTGTGTGACGCGGGACGAGCTTTAGCGGTACGGCCATGTCGTGAACGTAATCGCGCGTTTACAGAAGTTATTTCGTACCGGGCCCGTGCGTTTACAGTGAAAGAAGAAATCGTAAACGCCGTTGCATGGCCATCTTCTCGGCCCCTGACTTATCGTCGAATCATTCCCGGCCGTTGACGATTGGAAATTCGGATGAGAATCCATCAAGGGGGAGGACACACTTTTCTTTCGTTACCGGTTTCCGCGTCGTAAAAAACGAAAGATCCATTCGAACTCCTCCCAAGAAACGATGTAACGTCTTCCGTCCCCCCACCGATCCCCGTCTTTTGTCTTCTCCTTGCTCGCGTTCGTCCGATGTTTCCCTTTTTTTTTTCTTCGGGGTGGTAGGAAAAAAAAACGATGGTGGACCGTAATGGAGGTTTCGCTAACAATCGGCTTCAACGTTGCGGACGTTTAATATCCTGGCTTAATAATACAGAAGCTCTTTGTTCCTCTTTCATTCTGATTGGCCTATCCTGCCTCTACTTTACGATCCAGCGCAGCTGGCCGGTGCTGCTCGTTCTTCAGCACGCCACTCCGTCTGAACGATCGAAATCCCATTTTCCACTGTCACAGACCGTCCGCTTTTTCTCCAGACGAGATTCCACCCACACTCCACGTGACGCTCGGAACGTCCGGGACGCCATAGCGCGTCTTGATCGTCCCCCCGTCGCGTCGTCTAATTTCCTCTATTCTCAAACAGAGTATCATAAATTACGATTGCATCGCAACCCTTTGATCCCCTGCGTTCCTGTTAAAACGTGCACGGTTCCAAAAATGGAACGCCTCTGGCGAAGGTTTGCGGTTTGCTCGGCAAGTGTCAATCGTAAATTACCGAATCGCTATTTTCCTAATCGTTCTAATATGCCGCGAATGCTTAACAGAAATCTACATGCTAGCTCAAGAACCAGTAAGTTGTACAACGTTCGCAACAGTATAAATGATACCTTTACCGCTGAACAGAAGAGATCAATTAACACGAGCAAGTTAATATACAGGTGTCCCAAAAATATTGTACTTCCTCGAAAGGGATGATTCCTCAGGCCATCTGAGGTCACTTTTCCCTTTGCAGAAATATTCTCCGCGGCATCGTTAAGGAGTTATCCACGATAAACACGAGCCAATCAGAGCGCTGCTACAGCGAACAGATTCCGGCCCGAATTATTAACTCCTTACCAAAACAACAGAGACCATTTTCGCAAAGGAAAAAGTTACGTCAAATGACCTCAGGAATCACCTCTTTCAAGGAAATATAACATTTTTGGAACATCTTGTATGCATAATAATCTGTCGGTAAGGGAAAGTATGTCTATGAAAGTCGGTGAGAATAGAATGACGGACCCCTGATACCCGATCGACCCAGGTCGATCCCAACCTGATCGACCCAGGTTCCCAGCATCGTCGCAGATCGTCCGCTGTCGTTCATCGTCATTGTCTTCGGCCAATAGCAACAGTGCGTGTGGTGATGGAGGAGCCAGGCTAGAGTGAGAGCCTAAATACCTTTCCTAGCAATCATCTGACGGGCGGACAGTACTTAGAATTCCGTTTGATTTCGTCTTTGCTCGTCAGTGAATGAGCAGAAGGAGTTCATTAGAAGAGCTTGGATGGGAGGGATCGTTTGGTAGCAATGACGGTAGCGATTAATTAGAACGTTCTCTCTGTCCCACAGACGTCTAGTTTCCTCTATTCTCAAACAGACTATCATAAATTACGGTTGCTTCGCGACGTAACCGCGTTGGGCTTACTTTTGTCCCCCCCCCCTGTCCCGCTATGGGTATACCATTCCGAAAACCGTCTACCGCTTGCTGACGTTCCCCGGGAACAGACGATGGCATCAAAACTTTGACGAACCCGGTGATTAATTCTGGTAATTAGCGGGACTGCTACGAGCGAGAAGTTCGAACATACCGTGAAAGGAACGCGATGTTTAAATACCGTGAGCCGCAGTGCAATGATCTTATTGGCCCGGGTACGAAAGTTCGAGCATTCGAGTGTTTGAACATTTTGGGACTGCTCCGGAACTTTCGAACTTTTTCGAGGATCCTCGAAATTAGTACGATTCACTATCCTTCGAACGAGCGAGCTTAAAACGCTGGCGTCTTGCATATTTCACACCGTTGTAGCGTTTCTTACACAAATTCAATGGTCGCTCGAATTACTGGAGCAACAGTACAAAAAAGTTTTTTTTCCTAATCATCTGACGAGTATCGTTGCCTCCGGTGCTGCTAAACGTGCATCCGTAACTGGAGACTTTGATGCATAAACCGGGTAAGTACAGATTTTGAAAATACCAACATGGCGGCGGCCTTACCTGTCAAAACGCTTACAATCGCTCATCTTTAAACACACATAACTTTTGAACCAATGAGTTTCTCACATTAAAATTTGGACTTTTGGTATTTTCTCGTCAAGATCTACCGGTTTATATAAAAAAGTTAAAAACTTCTGGGTTGCCAAGGTGAAGTTTAATGAAGTTATGGTTTTGGTACAAGATACAGGGTTCGATTTTTCCAGTACGGCAATGTTCATCCTCAAAGGGTTAAATGTTCACGATAGCTGATTGTGAATGTTAAACTAGACGTGGAAACTGTCAGAATTACCATTAGCCTCATTACTGAAAAGTCTCATTAATGATATACTTATTATAGATGGTGTTCACGCTATCACTAGCCAGCATTTTCCTTGTAAATAGTAAATATTAGAAAAAAATGAAACAGGAAAAAGTAGTACTGTCTTTTATACGCAACACAATGGCGCACCATGCCACACCATACATTTATGCGAAATTGCACTTGGAAACTTGTTTTTCTTCTCACTCTTGGGTTTTCAGTGTACCATACGTGAGCATTATGAGTGTTGGTCATCATATTGTTATCGAAGCTTGATTCATTTGTCCAAAGAATTTTTTTATAAAACTTACAGTCGTTTCTGTTCTTTATAAGTAACCAATCGCAAAATTCAGTACGCCGCGGTATATCACTTTCTTGTATCCCTTGTACTTTATGGTATTTAACACGTTCGCGGACGCAAATGCTATAGCATTCACTTTCATAGTGATGCAAAATGACGTGAATGCTATAGCAATCAAATTTTAAAGCCAATTTTTATTCATTTAATTTTATACAACCTTAAGTTTTTGTAATTAATATACATTTCAAATTGAAATTTGTTTTTGTAATTAATATACATTTCATTTGTCATTACTAATGACAGTTAACTTATTATTATTGTTTATTTCTATTCAGATTTCGGATAGTACAACTAGTTTCAAGAAAAATTGCCTGTCTATTTTTGCTGCTCACTGAAATTTTTACTGTCCGTGAACGTGTTAAAGGGTTCGTAATTATGTCATTTTAAGATGTTATGAGTTGAGTCTACTGATATACCACACGCGGGAGCTACTTTTCGGACCGAAGTTGTCGGATTTTCTTCAAAATGTAAGAGGACTTCTAACTTCTAATCTTCAGAAAGAAGACATTTCCGATTATGACACTTATTTTGGAAAGACCCTACTTCCTTCAAACGCTTGGCACACAAAACAAACTGATTTTCATTTGGTTGCACTCTGTCCGGATATTCTTCTACGTATTTCAATTTACTTCGTATTTTATTTCCATTGCACTGGTAAT
This sequence comes from Halictus rubicundus, assembly GCF_050948215.1. Taxonomy (NCBI): domain Eukaryota; kingdom Metazoa; phylum Arthropoda; class Insecta; order Hymenoptera; family Halictidae; genus Halictus; species Halictus rubicundus. The sequence goes on from NC_135166.1 coordinate 8,834,166, forward strand.
AAATGCGTACCATATCCGCCTTCTCGTCCACCGAATAACGATACATTACTATGCGATATTACTAAGTGGTTTCGGAAGTAACACTGACATTTTCTCGCCATAGTAGAAACTAGAAGTAAACACTCTGAATGTGAATGACAACATCATGTGATTCATATGAATAAGAAATACTTGTAAACACATTGGTATGAAATATTCAAAATGTTTCTTCCATTTCTGACCCTGCATGACCTTGAAGGTTACTGTGCAGTATACCGATGAATTCGTCTATACACATGCTTTTATGTGATATAAAAAAATATACAGCATTCTATTTAAAAAATTGAAGGTCACCTTCGTATCTAACAAAACAGTATAAACACAAAAAAATTACATACGCCATTGTGTTGCGTATAAAAAACAGTACTTCTTTTTCCTGTTTCATTTTTTTCTAATATTTACTATTTACAAGGAAAACGCTAAATAAATAGTTATACCATTATAACTAACACGGTAGTTAGGTTCCAAAGAAGTGCCACGTTATGCGAACCGATACTATACGAACCAAAGGGATGGTATGAAACATAGAGCTATGTTCCAAAAATTGACAAAAGTAAATTCATTTCTACATGCAGAATTCTTGAGCACGTAAGTAGAGGACTAATTGTTTGACCAAGTTCATCCCTTTGTTACGTTACTATTTTAGACGTTGACACATTAATTTAAACAGATCGGTATAACTTCCATATATGCGAATAGTTTTAACGCGACCACTTCAAATAAGATTTCAATACTCATGCAAAATTCATCGTGGCTTTGCGTGAATTCCGTTTTGTACATATACATAATTAAAGCGAAAACGCGAAATAAAATGGGGACTCGCAAAGTGGTATGCTTGAAAGGGCTGTAATCGGTTTATTGCCTTAAGGCTTATAGCTAAAAAAACATTCTTTCTCTGTACGCAGTTAAATTCAGGCTAACTCTCATAATACACCACAATAAAAGATTTTTAATGAATAAGGTGTTCATATTATCGAACCGTTATGGTAATTAGGATAAGTTAAATTCTCCTGCCATACCTATAATCCAAATCTTACCTAGATCTTTCTCAGGCCAACCTAGGGTTAGCAATAACCTTTATTAATTTATTAATAAAAAGTTATTAATAAAAATTGTTGGTTACTTGCTAGTGAAAAATGTTCAAATCGCGTTTCAAATATGTTCCCGATGGAATTTCCAATCGTTTTTTCCAATAGTATATTTGAAAATTGTCACATGATAGCTGGAAGAATGCTATTTACGATGGCGCAGTTTTGATTTGCCGTAAACCACAAAATCACATCGAAATTACGACTAAAACACTATTTACGTTGTATCGTCACAGTGCTCAACAATGAATCGCTAGCATCTGTGTGCACACTCCTTAATGAGGTAAATAAAGGGTAACCACAATTAAAGAATAACTGCTATTTAATTAACAGACGTGAGGAACAACTGATATCCTACCTGACTTGTTCATATATGATATTATTAGTATGAATAAAATTTGGCGATAAGCCTGACAGCATGACACCACTGATGACGTCAAGTATTACGTCAGGTAAACGGCTATACTGGATTATAAATCGTGGGATCCAGCAACTAAACTAATTGTATACCCAGCTGTAAAGGGTTCTAGAAGTTGGGGATGGTTCCTTTGTTGTAAAGATTTGCGTCAGGATCGCAGGGTGTTCAAGAGTGTCGCGAAGGCGATAAGGAGCTGAAAAATGGCATCGCAGCTGTCGGGCGTATTTATGCGATATCGGAACGGTACTTGGCGGTGTCAGCGAGCATCCGTTTCTCTCTAAGAGCAAGAGCTCGGCCCGGAACAGACGCAGGCGTTGCGAGGTTGTTCGCGTTCTCTCGAGGAGTCCAGTCCGCAGGACACGACACATATACGGGGGACTTGTCAACGATTCGTGTGCGTTCAAAGGGACCGGGTAGCTGCGTTCCCGTGCCCTCTAATGGGATCCTTTGTGCGGCGCCACGCGGCTGTCGGCCGCAATACGCGTTCACTCGTAGCCAAGCCGTGCCACGTGCGCATTCTCTCGCCGAGCCGGTATTTTTTTCGAAAAGACCGTTTCGGATGGGAACCGGGTTCGGAGTTTGTTGTATTTGCTGTTGTACCGCGGCCGTCTCGTTTAATTGGAAATAATTCGTTTCGCTTTAAGCCGTTATCCGCTTTGATAAAAACTCCATTGTTTCCGGGAGTGTGTATCCTTTTGCACTGTTCACCGCATTGAGAATGAAACGTTTATATGCGGTTAGAGAGATCCGAAAGGGCCGGCTCAAAAGAACTTCAAACGCGCCCCGGCTTCAAAGTATGTAGTATTTTCCAATGGTCGAGATGCCGGAACTGAAGTGACTCGCAGATCGATGCACATGTACCGAGGATATTAATTTATTTAAAAGATTCGCGTGGTGCCGCATTTTTTTCCCTCCCACTTCCGGAACTCTTTTATCATCCTCCTCTATTCGATTTCGCGGACAATAGGCGAACGATTTATGCCGTTGCTAGTATACATACACGCAATCCTCTTTGAACGATACTACTTTGTCAGGCAGTGCTTCCTACGTGTTTTCAAATTCACGGCTCTACGCGAGAGCGTTCATTCATATGCTAGGTACGAACACTTTTCCGTTTGTGACTCTTGATCCTTCTGGAGATATCTGCCGGAACAGGGGCCCTATTCAGAAACAAAGGCCTATTCACTCAAAATCGAAAGGCTCCTTCGGCGATGCAGCGTGTTGCATAATTTCCGAGAATTAAATTCTAATCAAGAGACGCACGCGGACTCCACAATCTTTTGAACCGATTTTTAGGATATACAGGCTGAGTCACCTAACGTTTGCACCTCAAATACCTTTGGTGTTTCTAAAGATACGTAAAATATGGTAAGGACAAAGTTGAATGGTACAATGGGGCTGACACGATGCCATACAAAAATTTTGTTTTTATGTCATTTTTTTGGAGATATCAAGGTCACCTTGACTTTTTTTAACTGGAACCACCCTTTTTTAAACACCTACAATGATAGTCCCTTTCATTAGGAATTCAGTGACTATATTATTCCAAGGTCATTCAAAGTTAAGGACAGAAAAAACGTATAAAACTAAAATATGTTCGAAATGATGGCCGTCTACGTCGATACATTGATGTAAACGAGCTCTGAAGGAATGTTGAACTCTGATAAGTACATCCGAGGTGATATTCGTACATGCTCTGATGATACGCTGACGCATATCTTCAACTGTTGTTGAAGTATCCATGTACACGGTCTCTTTTAGCAGACCCCATAAAAAGAAATCCAGTGGATTTAAATCAGGTGAACGTGCTGGTCATGAAACAGTTCCGTCTCGTCCAATCCATCGGTTTGGAAATCGAGAATCCAACGTTTCTCTTGCTACTCGTGCATAATGAGCAGGACAACCGTTATGTTGGTACCACATATCATAGCGATTTTGTAAAGGGACATCTTCTAACAAAATTGGCAGATCTTGCAAAAATTGAGGGTATTTCGTCCAATTTGTCGTCCAAAATACCAGACCACACGTTTACGCTCCATTGTCTTTGGTGACCAATTTCTCGCAGCCAATGCGGATTATCCACAGACCAATAATGGGCGTTCCGTAGATTAATTGAGCCATGATTAGTGAATGTTACTTCGTCCGTAAACAAGACATTAGAAAAAAAATGAATGATTTTGAAGCAATCCCCATTGACAAAAGTTAATTCTATTTTGAAAATCATTCCCGTGCAATTCTTGATAGAGCGATATGTGGAACGGATCAAATTTATGTCGGGCCAGAATTCGTATTACGCTACTTTGACTTATGCCTGCTTCCCGGGCAATTTTTCTCGTACTTACGTGAGGATTGACAGCTATAGCTGCTAAAATATTAATTTCATTGTCTTCATTAGTCGTGGGATTCCCCCGTTTGTGCTGTCTTGCATGTACACTTCCAGTACTTCGAAACAACCTGTACGTATTAATGAAAGTCTGTCTAGAAGGAGTGTTTCGCTCGGGGTACCTTTCTTCATAAAGTAATCGGGCCTGCACTGCATTTTGTCTACATTCACAGTAAATCGTGATCATATCACACTTTTCAGTCATTGAACAAGACAGCGGAATCGCATTTGGAAACACACTGATACTAAATAAGAATGCTGAATAACAATAACATTGAAGGACCACAGTATGTTTACTTTAACTACGACCATAGTATGTTTACTATTTACTACAAGTCTCAACCGTGATAAACGTATTCTGCTTTCATATTCTAAATCTTATACGTTTTCTCCGTCTGTGACCATAAATGACCTTGGAATAATTAGTGTCACTCAATTCCTAATGAAAGGGGCTATCATTGTAGGTGTTTAAAAAAGGGTGGTTCCATTTTAAAAAAGTCAAGGTGATCTTGATATCTTTAAAAAAATGTCATAAAAACAAAATTTTTTGGCGTCGTGTCAGCCCCATTGTACCATTCAACTTTGTCCTTACCATATTTTACGTATCTTTAGAAACAACAAAGATATTTGAGGTGCAAACGTTAGGTGACTCACCCTGTATAAGGGACATGGATTCGAGTATACAGAACTTATTTTAAATCGTACGTAAGCAGTTTTAATAGTACATGCACCGTCAGGCATCTCTATAGATCATTTCTCGGTAACCGTTAATTGTCGAACCGCTTCTCTCCCAATTGTTCCAAGTACCGAAAAAACAAAAGAGGTTAGTGTCGTCCCGGTAAATCGAAACAAAAACATTTTCTTGCGTTCCGCTCAGACAGGTTTCCCTCGTTCGTCACTAACATAGGAAATTGTTTGTGCCGTTTCTTTCCGATAATGAGTTTAGTTCCATTTGTGCTCATTACCGTTCTACAATCACAACAATGGATAATTTTGATTCATAAGTTACGTTGAGACGCACCAGAGGCTCGCGCAATCTTAATTGTTGTCGCGCACCTGCTGGTTCTGGGTCAACGATTTTCTCGACACGAGCCTACCTAAACGATTTACGTTAAGGGGGGCTTCTCGTGTAACGGCAGTGAGAACAAGTGATTTTTACCAATTTTTTCGGAATATATTCGTATATTTTTTTTTACATTTGGGACCATAGGTTAAACTTCATCTTGGCAATACAGAAATGTTTAACTTTTTTTATGTAATCTTGTTGATCTTGACGAGAAAATTACAAAAATCGAAGTTTCTATGCGAGGAATTCACTGCTTCAAAAGTTATGAGTGCTTATAGTAGAGTGATTTTAAGCGATTTCCAATAGTTATCCTAAATAAATACTTAAAAATCACTGTTGTTATCAATGTCGTTACACGAGAAACCTCCTTTAAATCCCGTTTGGTTACGTCTTTGCTTGACGGCGCGGCGGACAAGCAGAAGGAGATCATTAAAAAGTTTCGGATGCAAGGGATCGCTTGTTAGCAATGGCGGTAACGATTAATTAGAACGGTCTTTCCAGGCTATCGTGCATTCGTCATTTACGTTTTCCGGTGTAACTTGTCTCGAATAACGTATCTCTATACAAATTCATATTTAGGGCACGGCAACATCTGGCTTAACACCTCTTACTTCCGTTGCCACCGAGTATCGTAAGTAACGAGCTCCAGAAGGAAACACGAACACCATCAAACATTCTACGGCTGCTGCGGGGTGACTAATGCTCCGCTAACTCAGATTTTGATCCGGACACATTCGTTCTTTAACTTGTCGTTGTAAATTCCCGCAGGAGAATTGAATCTTTCTGATGATAAAAATTGCAGCGTCTTTTCTTTTTCTTCTGTACGTGCGGAGAGAAGAGAATGGATACCGAGCTCGGTTTTTAGAGTTACGTGAAGTTTAGTGTTACACAATTCTGTCACTCCGCGACAAAAACACAATAGCACACCTGATTTGTTTAAGGTTTTCGTAATTTGCACGTAATGAAGTAATGCGGTTTAGTCGTATGTATACTTTAATTGCAAAGTACAACCTAGCGGTATAAAAAAGTGAAAGAAAATGTTTTAGTTCTTAAAGAAGATGAGGGAATAGAGAGTTTTTCTTGTTGCGAGAAAGCATCGTCGTCTTATATCGAAGGAAAACTGTATACGGTTTCACTTTTAAACAGTGAAAAGAAATTCGTTTTAAATTATTATAAACTTATATGAAAAAGACAAGTTTATACCTTTTCTTAATGTACTGTCAATAGCATTGATAAGTGATACAGCTACCGAAGTACAAACACTTTTTCTCTACTAGAATCTGCTATATTTAACACTGACTTGTGTTGCCACGAATAATTCAAATTTCCGTTGATCAGACGACATTTATAATTCATAATTGTGATGATAAATTTAATATGTATGTCCACTTCGATCCGATCTTGATAATTCGATTGTAATAATTGATAAATTAATTTATTAATTCATTTAATAGACACGAATAAAATAATTAGTAGATACATCACTTTTGAATTTTGTTACACAATTGTTAGTCTATATAAAATATAAACAAATTTGATGTGTAAAAGTTGTACGCATAGTGGTTCGTATTAATGATTGAAGCAAAATATTAAAGAGATTCGTGATCTCTTCTAGTGTAACTAATCACGAAGTTATAACAGTAAATGAAGAATAATGATATGGAATTATGCTTAATAAACTGTCAAGTAATGAAAAGTAGTTAATAGTGTCTCAACTGTAAAATTTTGGATATTACAAAATATTCATTGACTGTTTAACTCGTAAAAATTAAATTCTGCAAATATTGAATTACTTCTAACTCTATCAAGAATAAATAAATAATAAAGATATCTGACCGAAATAAATCAAGTGGTTGTAATTGAAAGTAACAAACTGCGAATTTCCAGAACTGCTGTTTCAAAAAAACTACCTAAAGACAACATTATAAAATTTACGAGAATACTGCATTTCAAAGTCTATTTGGTCGTCAAATTTTTGAATTCCTTGAAACGACTTACAATTATGTCAATAAAATATGAAGTGAAAAAATTCAACTTTTCTGTCGTCAAAAGAGCGAGACCTCTTAAAAAATTCAATAAGATTCACTTAATGCGACGTTACGTAATGGTTTTTTCAAGCTGTCCTTTTCATATGAGGTATCATGTTCGAGAAAATGAGATTTGATTATTCAGTAGGCGCGCGTGATGACCGAATGGGATTGTGTTAGCGTGTCCGACTATTCCTTGCCGTTTCTACTTATTGTGAACATGCTAGCAGGCGCGTGTATCAAATCAATTTTCAGCAGTTTCTGAAATACCACTCTACGTTTCCCACTTGCATCAATTTCCCTGTCATACATATCAAACTTAATGTTAAATATACAGGTTGTGATCGGACAGAGGGTACAACCGAGCAGATGGTGATTCTACATGTAAAAATAAATAAAAAATAAGGAATAACATTTTTTCGTTTGACGCCCCGTTTTCGAGAAAATTGTACTCGTAGATGCAGCAAATACGCGTGCTATTAGATAGGAATCGTCTGACGCATCTGATCATGACCAACCAATTCTACTTCCTGCATATACTACAGCACGCGAACCCGACGGGTCTTTAAACTCGATTTTCTTGAAAACGAAGCGTCAAACGAAAAAATGTTATTCCTTCTTTTCGACTTATTTTTACATGTAGAATCATTCCTTCCCGGTTGTACCTTTCGTCCGATCACAGCCTGTATAACAAGTAAAAGTAACCAGCAATGGTCAGACATACGATGTTTCCAAGTTCATACAAGTAGGATACATCAAATTTGTCTCTCGTCGAAGTCAGAGTAAATCTTTTTACCTCTTTATACCTTTATATCCCAACGAGTACATTCGTCATTCTGTGGACGTGATTATCGGACTGTTTATGCAAAATAAAAATCTCTTTTATTTTTTTAATAATTTGATTCAGTTGGAAACATTACATTGATATTCTTGATATTTATTCTACTTACCGAAATAATTAATCCGAGTATCCGATAATCCTATTATATCCACGACAATTTTAAGACGTCTCCATTGCTATTAAATGCTTGTACCATGAAATTTCTGACTCCTATAATTCCGAGCGTGCAGACGGTAGATTGAATCGTGGTAATTACTGTTTCCGGGGCCTATTGAACGTCATTGTTCCTTCGGGCGCAGAAGGGAAATTCAATCTAGATCGATGCCATTTAAAAACGGAATCGACACTCGCAAATCCTATTTCGCAAAGAGGAGGAGAGTAGAGAGGTGGGGGGGGGTGTAGACAGAAGTGGGGAGAAGGGCAGGAAGTGGATGGCCGTGTACAGGAAGGCCAGGCAGCTCGATAAAATAACCGGAACGCTCGTATGGCACCAAGTCGGTCCGCCCAACGGCATCAAGTTTTCATTCGCAGACGAGATCGCGTGTCACAAATTACCGGTATCCCGGCCTTCTCCGCTGACTCGTCAAATCGATTTTCGTTCGGACATTCGAATTTTCCACCCCTTTTGCAAGGCCGCTGTAATTGTCTATGTTGCTCTCGCGCGGACCGCGACCTCTAATTGCGAGTCAAACAGAAACCCGCGTGATCGCCGAACGCGATACGAGAGAAATCGGCTGGAAGCTCCAGTTCTACCGTAAAACGAGATATGATGACTAACAGCCGATCGTACCACATCGAATCGAAATCCGACGGAAGTACCGCGCTATCGGGTGATCGACGAACTTTTCCCGTGTATTTTTTGTCAGTTTTTAGGATAGCGTTTTTGGTTTATTGACAGTCGCGGGGAATTGTTTATGATTAGCGACCGTTCGTCTTATGGGATGACAACGATCATGACAACGAATTGTGGATCTTTATGCAAAACAGGGATTGTCCGCACTTGTTGTAAAAATGAATAAGTTGAATTTAACGTATCGACGCTCGTAAATTCTGTTAATCTTTCCATTACTTTAAATTACATCTACTCATTTCTATCATAAATGCGTAAAATCCGCAGGCTGGTAGCTATTATGCGGGCTATTATCTGCGCTATCAGACGGTGATTACACTGCTGACGCTAATACCAGGCTTGGGCACAATCTGTTTGATACGATATGGAAATCACAATTTCATTGATAAAGTATTGAATTGATTCTTGTTTTGCGTAAAGTTTAAATCTAGTATTTTCACATAATTTCCTATTTGAGTGGATTAAAGCACCCGCTTGAAATGACAAATGATATGATACAAGATTTTAACACTTTTTCTTATGTGTATACAAAATGATCCTCCCGAACTGATCTCACACCTTCTATGTATAATCCTAAAAGTTTGAAATTTAATCTAACACAATAAGTTTGTAAGCATGTTCAAAAATTATTCAAGCGGAAGGGAAAAATCGATTTGTAAAGCAAACGATCGCATCGATTATTTCATTGTTAAAGAAAGATACAAGTATCCTTGCATTTACTTATTAATCTGAATTTTCTTGTTATTTTTAAATAAAATTTTTTATATAATATCATTATTATATAGTTTAGAAATCCGTGTTCTTCATTGAAGTTTTTTCAATGAAATTTTGACGAGCAAAGAAGCAGTGGTGTACATATATTTTCCACGAGTAAAGGCTGTTCTGAATAGTCAGGTATCTGGATGATGTGCTCACAAGAATTAGCTGGTTTCGAATTGCAAAATTTAAATTGTTCGACAACCGGGTATTTCAGTCGGTTTAATACCTGGGTATCGTTTCCGTCCGATCGAGATGTAGGCAATGACTATACATATTCCCAGCCACAATGTGATTCAGTTTTCAAGTCTTTTTTGCTGCCTGCTGATATTTAAATCCCGAAATGGTACACCAATATGCCACATTTACCTAAAACCGACTCAAATATAATTTACAAAATTACTAAGATATTTTATAAAATTTAATACAATAGAATTATAATATACATTTACACTCTAATATTATTTGTTATTTAATTACCAGACTATATCTATTAAAGCACTTAGTTTTATCATCTAAGATATTTTATTGAATATTTATTGACTAAGAATATTTTATTGACAAAACACCGATGTATAACCATATAATTCCTTGAATTAAGTAACAAATTCCATAAAATCTAAACAATAACATCAGTTTTCGTTAACTCTGTTTATCAAGATACATCCGTTGTGTCAACAAATTTATATAAACAACGTCGGCATGTTTGTAAAAAATATATTCCCCACTATGTTGCAGTCTGCCCTGCAGTTTGACCTTTATTTACTGTTATCGGCAGTTTACAATAATGCACCGCCGGGTATACACAAACAGCAGCTAGCTCTCTGTTATGTTAAAAATTGTTTCAGTCGAGCACAGTGTACTTTCTTATATGAAACGTATGATAAACAGAAACAGAGTAAACAATTAAATTTTGTAAATCGTCTCCTATAAACAATCTTCCGGACCGATGGAAGTGACAAACATAATTTCTGAAGGGTATTACGGAAAGTATGTTGCACAGGTCCAAAACCTGGTAAAATTATTTTTATTCTCAGCTATTTAAAAATCTAAATTGACCAACATAAAACCCAGACTTAAATCCAGCATAAATAATGTTGTTATGAAAAAATGGTTTCATTGGTTCAATTTTGCTTCTCACTGTGTCCAAACTAGTTTTATAACGACAGCCATCTACAGGGAGCCCTTAAAACTAACACCTAATAAACTCAAGTTCAGAATAGTTGACTTTTGTATTAGATTTACGAGCGCTATCTCTTCGTTTTTAATCAAAGTTGCATACGCACGTACAAAATCTGGACACTTCCGGTGCATCGCCACAGCTCGGCTGTCCCTATAGTTCGTTAAATATTACACGAAGCGCGTAGGATATATAGATCACCCTTTTACCTATCTCTCGTGTCGAAAAAAACCGTTTTCCTCGAAGGTGATAGTTTTTGGAAATCGTCGAATTGAATAAAATACTACGGAAAACACGTTTTGCCTGTAACGCGGGAAATACTGATGGACGGCCTGGTTGGAAGTGAATGATGATCAGAAAGGAAAACGTATGCACTGCAGATCACGAGGTCGAACTCACTTGATCACTCAAATTGATCCAGTGCTCGAACATTCTGCAATTTTGAAATTGACACTGCCCGGTTGACGACGGAAACTTTTCAAATTTCATCATTTTAGCGAATATACAGTGTTGACGGTTCGTTCAAATTACTTGTATGAAATAAACCCTCTGCCTCTTTTCATTAAGACATAAAATGATTTTGTTTCACATAACGGCGAACATCATGAACTTCTCTATCCATTTTCTTTTACATCTGTAGATTGTTGACCTAATCCGCTTCTCTTTCAATTAAACTTCCGTCTTCCGGAATGAAAATTGTTCAGCAGCTAAACAAATAGAAGCATAATCCTTTGATGCGGTTTCAAAGAAACGCGACAAAATTGGTTCAATTTGTATTCATAGTGAGCTGCGCCATTCAGAAAAATAATTCCCTGCGTCGTGTGTTGTTTCATGTTTGCTGAAACAGTCTCGCACAGCACATTTTTAATGCACCCCTATAAATAGCAATACCATGATGTCAGATCTAGCTTGATCGAGACATCGTTCCTCTGTGAATAATTAAGAGGATAATCAACAGTTCAACCATTCCTTGTCAATAATTACAATGGCAATTCATAAAAACAGTTTAAGCACTAATTTACTAATTATTAGATTGCGGATTTTATGCATACATGACAGAAATGAGTAAATTAAGCAAAAACCAGTAACAATATTAAAAGAATTTAAGAGCAGCGTGATATTATCCAGATGCAGATTATTGAAATGATTTTGTATTGAACTTTCGTTCTAAATGTTCTAAATATTATCTTTTCACCTTATTAAAACGATGGTTCAACAGAGGACAGAAGCATATCAAAAAGAAAGTAATGCTTTAAAAATTCCCTTTGGTAGAAAAGTTTCTCATTTTTAGTTGGACTCTGTCGTGAATCCCGCCGACTCGGAGATCTGAGGTTTACGTTCCTCCTCGTAGAAAAATATAATCTGTCGAGAATTCTAACGTAGATTCAAAAACAAGTCACTCGTCGGACATAAAGACCCCATTCTGCGTTGAAAATTTGATTAATTATGTTGAAGTTTTAAGTACTCGGTCAACGTACAATGAAAATTCCAGTTGTAATTCTACCACTTATTGTAAAACGATTGGAGGGCCATTTAAATGATCGAATAATGGTATCGGGTGCCCTGATACGATACTAAATTTTAGTAGAAATTAAAGAATGCTAAATTACTTCAGTTCCCATTCAGAAATTGTTACTTTTCTTCAAACGTTTTTATATTATTTTGAATTCAACAATATACTTGTATGCGTAATTAATACATTCAAGTTATCTGTACAGCGTAAGCATGAATGTATATGAATCATGTGTATCATTCGTATTAAAGATTATTGTTGCTCTAAAGTTTTTCAGTATTTTGTTCTGAAAAAAATGGAGAATAAAATTAAGATTATGTTCGAATCCTGTGTAAGAAGCTGTAATTTTTCACTGAATAATAATTAGCCTTAAAAACATTCCCGAATACATCTTTAACCTTCCGTATGATATGCCAGAGTCATTCGTGACCCGTCGTGGTAACGGCAGTGTCGCCACATCGGGGAAATTGAGGGGAATACAGTGACCCTTTCTCTCTCTGCCATTACCGAATTAGTCACGTGACATTGTGACACATGCAGGACAGAGACAAGACGCGTCACATGACCAGACCGTGGCAGAAGCGTGGGGATGCTCGCCGCCGGAAAGTGGGGGATTGGCGTCGTAGAAGGGGTGAGGTAGAGTGGGAGACAAGTCTTAATCTGGCGACTCTGGGCAGCGGTGGGGATAAGCTCGAGCAATATGCATTAGTGAAATATTTACATGTGTGAATCTACACATCTAAATGTCTACCTCCTTAAACCTCGGATGATGGACAGATTTTATATCTGTACAAATAATTGACGATTCTTAGAACCGTTTGCAGCAGTTGTAATTAATAATTTTCTAAAATATATTTCTAACGATATTTCTTGTAGACACATTAATCTGTCTGACGACTTCGATACAACAGGTATTTATTTAGTTTAATTGTTAGAAATTAATTTAATACTTTGGGTCAGAATAGATCCAGGCACCGTCGTCAAAGGGTTAATAACAGTTAAATCCTCGAGATGTGGTACTAAACCGAACAGACAAATATCGTCTTACACCACTTTTGTATTAAACAGCTCTAACATCGTTCGTCCATATGTTCTCCATCGATGATAAACACTAAAATTAGAATGAAATACAAGTTGCCTTATCACTGCGAGTTGCGAAAGGAGAATGAGGCCAGGATTTAGATCAGCCCTGGTATAGCTGCGGAGCTTGCAGAATCTTTTGTATTCTAAGGTTAAATGCGGCTCAGTAGATGATGCGGAATATAAATATTAACGAGCTGCCATGGAAGAGCGGGCGAACTACCTCGGAGGAGTGAATCTCACCCCCAGAAAAAGCAGAGCGTAAGAACGATTTTCCTTCGAACGAGCTGCCTCGCCCCACTTGTTTTCACCGGCTATCTTACCTGTTCCGTGACGGATATAGAAGACACGCTGTTGCTAAATTGTGTTTTAAGCTGAAACTTTACGCTGTTCTCCACCGCGGCTCTCTTGTGGCACCGTTATCCCCGCTAAGTGTCTCCCCATAATGTTCCGCTTTACAAATCGGGAACGAGCGACGGATGCGCGCAACCCCTTCAATCCGGGATATCCGATCATCAGATAACCATGAATAAACGTTTTCGACAGATCAACCCTCCCCCACACACACACACCCTCCGCCGACATACGAATCTATAAACAATTTTTCCAATTCTTATCTTTACTCTTCGAACAGACGAAAATCGATTTGAGAGAAGATAACGCGAATTTTGGGTTTCGAAGATGACTCATGCTTCAATTGCGATAGCAGTACGGTTATGTATCGATACATGTTAACACTTCGGGACTAAAATGTCACTTATATCGTGCACAGACACTATGCCTTCATCTGAGAAATGGATAGCGAATAAAGAAAACATTGACACAATAATCGGTGAGACAATACTAATCTGGTGATAAAACTTTTTTTGTTATTGATTACTATGATTACATTTTTGTGAGACTTACACTAACATATTCGTGACGATTTTCTGATTGGAATGACACCCAGCACGATACAACTAGGATTGTATGTACTTGTCGGAAACTCTATTTATCCGTACTACAGTATTGTCTCCATAACTGTGGAAGCTTCGGGTCTGCCGAATCGTAGCTATAGAAGAGATACTGCACTCTTTGTAGTGTGCCGAACGTAGAGGAGGATAGCGATTGAAAAAAAGAGGGACTGAGGTTCGACACTACAGCTCTTTGCCTCTCTTTCTTTTCTGTTGACCGTCTTTTTTCACGCTCGAAATTATAATCGCTTATTATACGAGTAATTATCATCGTAATTATATAGTGTTGGATGTTATTTTAATCAGGAAGAAGAGACGAATACGATGGTAAAAGTTTCATGAAAAATAATGAAAAATTAGAAAAGTTGCAATCTTTTTCTTCGCCTGCATTTGTGTGAGTCTCACCGATACACAACCCCTCGCTGGCTCGGTCGTCGAGCGTGTTTATCGCTTCACTGGTTCGAAGGGGGATCCCCCCAGTGGTGAGGATAAAATTATAATAGTTACGGTAGAGATCTTTTCCGCAGTTACGGAGAGAATACTGTACTCGGCGGACCATGACGATTCGAATAATCGAGTTTTACTAAATCGTTAACTGATTTTGAGCTTGTAAATGTATTCCAAATTGTGTCATGTTTGGGCTCATTTAAATTAGACAGATGTCACGTATATGTTGGTAAACGATTCATAAAAGTATAATTAAAAACAAACAAGTTTCGTAATTTGTTCAGCCAAGTCTCGGCGCTACGAAAACTCCTTTCCCGCAAATTATAATATTTAGATCGTAACTATGACCCAGTTCGAATATGTTTCGAATATGATTTTATGCGTTGCGAATTGATCGAACTACTTATGACTTCCAAGTTTCCGTTGTCGTCCGATGACGATCCTGAGTCGTGCATAAATCAATTATTTATTTGAAGTCTAAAAATATAAATTTAATACATTGGTTCGTACAGAATCTATGGCTACACTCATTAACTATGTATGTCTTAATGGTAGGTACACTAAAGAGCCATTTTCATTAAAATGCTGCCACTAACTAATTGCGCTTCCTGATTTTGCTTCGAAATTAATCTAACTTCATTTAAAACGTTACTGCGCGCATTTGTGTTTCAATTATTTATAAAATGCATTTGAATTCCGCAGATGTGTTACTTGAATGGTTGAAAAGTACCGGTGCTGAAGATAGGGAAATATGTGAAGTACAATAGATATGCAAAGATACCAAGAAAAATCGAATGAAATTGGTAAAGCGGTGGGGAAGGTCAAGATCGTACATTTTAAGACTTCAACATCGTTATTATTCTTTTAAATAGAACCATATATTTGTATTCGGACTACCGTCTCGGATGGGGGGGGAGGGGGATTTAAACCACATTTACGGCAGAAATTACAATTTAAAGATAACAGAGATTGAAATAACCGCGGTAGTCTAATGGCAAATTATTTTAATGTGTCTCAATTACTTACATTCCATTTTTTGGTTATCTTCTGCAAAGATTTTTCCTCAATCTTTGATATAGATTTTTCTTTTTCTACGCGATTGATATTTCCAATTGTTATTTGTTTTCGCATAATTATAAGATTATTAGAAATGTTCATTGTCAACGAATCATTCAGAAAGGCCATATCAAATACAACAGATACATTCTTTCTTATACTTGGAATGACTAACAAGATTTTGTAAAACTATTTTGAAGAAAAAATCTGTGTTCTAACTTATTATTGTAACTCGCATAGTTAGATGTTGCTGGAGACCTATAATTTTCAAAATAAATTGAAAAACACTAAACACTAAACCTACCGACACTTGTTATATTCTGTTCCTACCGTCGTGCGCGGTCAAAATGACTGGTCCTTGAAAAAAGTTATTCTTAAACGTTATATAATTAAACGTAGATAATAATCAACTTGCTGCTGAACGAATTAGCAGATGAACAACTTCCATAAAATGACGATACAAATTTATTTTTATATAATTTCAATTATATAAAAACTACTGCGATGCTCTCTCCTCGATTTACAAAATTGTACTGTCTCGGCCACCTTTGCGGTTTGGACGCGTAACTTGATAGCGTCTCATTCAATAAGGCGGCTCATTTACTTATTTATTTTTTTTAACTCAAAAGTTGGCCATGCCACATTGCGAATAGCCTTTCTTTTATACTGATTGTTTAGGTTTAGAAGAGTAAATACCATATTATCTCGTGCGGTCAAATTGACCGCTGCGGTAGGTAGGACAGGCTACAAATATTTCTCGGAAAAAAAAATGAGAAATAAATACTGAAAAATACGTCGTATACATACTTTAAGAACCTTTGAAAGGTCAATTTGACCGAATACACCGTTGTATTCGTGAGGGTCAGCACAATCTTTCAACTCTGCCCAAGAATCATTCGTCTTGTTTTCACCGTTAAAGCTGAAAGCTGAATTTTTATAACTAAAAATTTGTCCTTTTTTCACACGAAATTTCACACGATTCATCCAGGGAGTATGAGAAGAGAAACGAAGCGTACGTTTTATCGACTGGTGTTATTGATCACCTACAATTTATAAATAGTGTGCAGGAAGCCGAAGAAAACATTATTCGAGGATGGTCGAGCAGACAGAGAGCAGCCCCCGCGAAAATTACGCGAGAACGGTTCTTCGGCCTTAAAACTATCGTTTAATTCGTCGAAACGGCGGTATTCGTTTCCCCGGGGACCGTTCGCACGAGGCAGCAATGCATTAATAGAATTTTTAATTAAAATGCGCAGTAATTGTTCTGTGGCAAGCGAAAGTATACTACTGGAAGCGCGAACAACAAAATCGCCGTTGTGTGCGTCCGCGTGCATACGTGTCCGTGCGTTCGCGTGCATGGCCTAGTGAAAAGGTGCGACGTCAGGTGCAGAAGTGTGGGGCAAAGCGGTAGGCCGCGACGCGACGCGGGAAGACCCGGAAGGGAGTTTATAGATAGAGGAGTTTATTACCTGAATCTGATTACGACAGTCGTAGGGGATTTAATCTCGCGACAATTCCCGACCGTTGCGGGTGCATGGCTTAAATTTGAATACGTCGTTATCGTTGTTGTTGACGTTGCCCGGTCATTGTTCCGTCAGATCGTCGTGCCCGCTCCCGTGGAATGTAAATTTTTCATTACACTGGAAACTTCGTCATCGTAGCCTGGGGAACTCTATTTCTCACGCTTCAGACTTGTGGCATCCGCTTTTTGCTTACGACACTTCAGTTACCACGTAATTGTGCGTCACACAGTGGTTCGAAATCCATAAATTCCGGAAAAAATACAAGCACCAACGTTTGAACTCCAATTTCAACAAAATTGCTATCCCGGAGTTTTTTAAGTCCCTAATTACAGATTTCAAGTTAAAATTACTAAAAACGAAATGGCCGATTCAAATTTCATGTTACGTTAAAAATAACTTGAATTTGATAATAATCAATTTTTCTGCGAATGATTAAAATAGCATTAATTTAATAGGACGGAGTCTATAACTTCCAAACTAATATTTATAGCTAACTTTTGACCGATCTTGTACGATATTTATACTATTATTGAAAATCAATCATGTTATTGCAGGTTTTATCAAGCGATACATTTCACCTTCGTGCTTTCTTCTCCGTGTAGATAAAACGATATCAATTCTTCGTTGCAAGTGAACGATTGTAATTAGCAACTCTGAATTTGTTGGAATTAATAAAAATTAATATATGCTCCGCTGCGCGGCGTGTAATTGGAAACTGGTCTGGTTTTAGAATCGATGGCTATAGAATATCGTTGAAGTTTTAAAAAGTAATTTCCCATTTGGCGGACTTCCTGTGCCAATTATCCGATGTTCTCCTCTTCTTTTTTTTTTTACATTTTAATTTGATCCGCGCTCATTGAACCAATATCAGAAAAGTTTCCATTTTCCTTGTAATTGATTCACGGCGTGAAGTTTGACTTGCCCCGTATGAAAGCGGCCGACAAGTTACACATACTTTGAAATGTATATGCAATGATTTAGAAATCTGTGAATCCATTCTTATGAACTTTCGAGGCAACTGCGGGATTTATTAATCTCCAGACGTTCACGAGCTTTCAAAATCGAAATGAAATCAACCTTGATTTAATCTTATGAAAGATATGATATACAGTGTTACGAGCCAGGGCTGCGAGCAACGCGAGAGTTATTACCCCTTGAATATGGTTTCTATTTGTTAGTTAATGTTGAAATCTTTGTTGATTTTAATTTAAGATTAGTAAGCCACGTAACTTATATACAATTTAATTGATACAATCCGAGCGATAAGATTGTATCATGTGGGAACGTTCAATTATTAGATTAGGATATTAGGCAATAATTAAGGGTTGTAGATTACGCGAGTTAACAAACAAGACAAATATATTCTGAATTAAGATATTTACAAATGTAGTCGTTTGTGTCGCGAATGAATGTAGTAAGTATACAATTGGAGAAATTGTTACCTATGCTGCACGGTGTTGACGCACTGGCAATGCGGGGTCGGAGAGCGATTGTTGAAAGCCAAATAGAATATACACGAACTAACGGATTCTATAAGGTTACGTTTGATTCGAAAGGGACTTTAACCCGATCCCACTAGAATTGGCGCGACGTGACTGCACGAGTACTGAACCGCGTCTGTTGGAATTTATTTCATAAATAGAACAAAATGAATCTGTTATTTCTTTAGAAGGAAGGATCGTTTGAATCGGCTTTTGATATACATTGTATCTGCAGTTAATATACATTGTATGGTGTCACCGGCATGGGACCCTCGATCCTCTGATGTTCATATTGGACTGTTGCTCCTCTGTTTCGTTTTCTTGTTTCATTCGCGACGTTTCTCTCAAACCGTAAAGACGTGTCTGACGACGTGCTATTAGAGAATTTATTGAAATATAATCTCTATTCCGTGTGCTGTAAAAGAGTGTGCTTTCATTATATATACACCCATATCCCATTAGCGTCTGAATCTCGACTGAACCGCTTCTCAACTGTACCAAGGAGGATGAAAATGAATGGGTTTATATACCCTAAAAAATGAGAGGGAAATGTGTCTGTTTTATTCTACGGTCGCATACTCGTATTTGTCGTTTCGAGTGAGTTTAAGGTTTGCAGCTGGATCTTTTGTTTAAAGGGGTAAAACGAAGGGTTAGCCAGGATGTTTCCTATCAAAGACTATCTTGATAAAACATTCCAGAAGGGGATGTTTTGAACATTTCCATATTAAGAAATCGTACGGTGCTGTTATTGAATCATGCTTCGTGCCAGCTGCGTCCAGCCGGAGTACAATCATTAAACAAGGGGCCTGTTGGGACGCTTTTCGTTCTCAGAAAAGAGATTAGAACTTCTAATCGAACGAACGTGGAGAAACATCTCCATACGTAACAACAGGGTCTACCCGTTAAGTTTTGTCACCATTTTTTAGGCATTTCCGGTGGTGCAATTAAAAAATGTTGTAGACAAAAGTTTATCAGTATTTGGTGAGCTACATGTTCGCATATTCTTAAATTTGAAAAAATGCTTTTTACGTAAAAAAGTAAAGGTCACCTTGACTTTTTTAAATTGCATTATATGTTTTGGACATCATAGGATTGTTGCTGACGTCGAGACGAATTCAACGGTGTATCATATTATGATCTTGAAATGACCTCAAACTCGAAAATTTTGTGCAAACGTAATTTTAATGAAAAATTATTTTCTACAAAATAAATCAAGTTACATCAGATGTTCGAACTGCGATTCATCTTCTATGATGCACAACTCCGCTCTTTGTATTAGATTTTGCATTGTCGTCATAATTAGGGTTTCTCTTGAAGTTTTTGTTTCCAAAAAGTGAAGATATCGAGCAGCTGTCAAATTTTCTTCGAAGAAATATGGTCCGATGAAGTGACCATTTAAAATACCACACCAAACATTGACACTAATTTTCGTTTGAAAGTTGCGATCTCGTGTCCAGTGTGAATTCTTTGTTGACCAATAACGTTGATTTCGTCAATTGAAAACACTATTATTTGTAAATTTAGATTCGTCTGTCCACATAATTTTCATAAAGATTTCAGAATCCTCTTCATTAGTAGCAGCTAGCAACGCCACAAATTCTAATCACCGCTGTCCCTCAGAACACGCAATTCTTGAACCAATATGTTTTGATACGACACAACAATCAGTAATGTTCAAGAACTTCGGAATCGCATATAATAACATAAATGCATGTAATAAGATAAACCGAGAAGCCCTAATTATGACGACAACGAAAAATCTAATACAAATAACGGAGTTATGTATCATAGAAGATGGATCGCAGTTCGAAGATCTGATGTAACTTGATTTTGATGTAACAAAATTTTCGAGTTTTAGGTCATTTCAAAACATATGATGCGATTTAAAAAAGTCAGGTTGACCTTTACTTTTTTACGTAGAAAGCATTTTTTCAAATTTAAGAATATGCGAACATGTAGCTCACCAAATACAGATAAACTTTTGTCTACAACATTTTTCAATTGCACTACCGGAAATGCCTAAAAAATGGTGACAAAACTTAACGGGTAGACCCTGTATACCACAATTGAATTGTAAAATGGTTACAGATATTTTCCAGTGAGATTTTGCGCTGCATTTTTCAAATAACAAACCGAGAAAGGTTGAGCTAATTATTACTTGTCATTCACACATGATCGTAACACGCATAAAGGAAAATGGAACATTGAAAATTGTAAATTGCATGAAAATATTCGTACCCCTTCAATTGTCGACTTCAAACAATTGATTTCTTTAAACAGCAAACGCATGGAAATTCCTTTCAATAAAAATGTGTTTCGATCGATACCAACTTGATTACGAAATGACAATTTAATGTAACAAAAATAACAATTATTCGAACAAACGTTCTATAGAATATTCAAAGCTTTAATTATCATTTACAATGCACAAGTGGAATCATAGATGAGAATTTATAATTCTCATCATAATGAAGCAATTGTTTCTAACAAATTACTTCGATGAATTATTTCAAAGACAAGCACAGATGTATTGTCCTATTAAATGATTCTGACCATCCGCATTACTATACTGTCAACGTGTCTTAAAATTTTAATTTTGGTGGGACAGACGTTGAAATTTTATTTTTCGTGAGCAAAAAATAGCCTACAACAACGCTGAATGTCTTAAATCGTTTTTATATCACTGCTCTATTTTAAATTCCAGCCATCGACTACAATTGTACAGGTTTGTTCTTCTATTTCTCGGACGAGAGAAACGGGCGAGAGAAACGGGCGAGAGAAACGGGCGAGAGTACATTTTATCATGGTGGCAACTCCAAAAAAGAAAACCTAGATTCCTGACGAAGCTACGAATTTTTTGACATTTTTACCAAGAATAGTATTGGCACAGTACTTACGCAATTGTGCATATATTTATATACTTATACTTATAACTAGAAATCGAAGCAAACAGTTATTTATTGTTTGAAACAATTGTGCTCGAACTTTATGTTTAATTTCAGAACGTATTTGTACCCATGGAATTTTTATGAGAATAAATGTTACGTATTTTACGTTTAAATGTTACGTTATTTTTAAGGGAACAGTGTTTAGATAGGCACATCGATATGGACGAGCACATTAATTGGGGGGCACACTAACGTGTTAAAAGCATGTTAAGGGTCCACTGATTGGAACAAACATCCTCCTTCTTACTTCAATTACATTAGTGTGACATATTAACATTTTTAATTTGGAAAAAATATTCTGATAAAAAGAAAGAGTTTGAGAATCAATATAAATTTAGAACAGATCAAATTAAAATCAAATAATTCGTTAATTAATTCATGAATGAACAAGATAGCGTAATGGCACAGTAATTGGGACAAGTATCCTATATTGTCTCTGTGTCTATCCCAAGCTTATCCCGGTCCCCGCAATCTGTAAGAGCGGCTATGAGCAAGATAACTCGCCTGTACCATTTAATTTTTTCTCCTGGAAGTTTTTGCTTCGTCCCGGCCATACTTGAAACGGAACTTCTTCCAATTGCGGCTCTCGTGCAGCGCGGAGGAGAGTCGAGAGAATCGAACGGACGAGCAGGGCGGTAGATTGCTTAACGATCCAGAAATCTAAACAACGATCGACGTGGACAGAGTCCGTCCCGAACAAGAGCCATCTCGCGTGAAGAAGAAACCGAGCGATTTTTCGATGCGCTAAGATCGGGATAAGCCGGCTCCGGGATTGACCCATCACCCGATCCGAGCCTTAATTGTTCGTGAAATGAATTAACGGCTCGCATGCGATGCACTTTAACTTATTCGCCGTCAGCGTTTACCTATCTAGCCTCTGCAGCCGGTGTAAAATATGTTGCTTCAGCATGAACAACTTCTCATCAATGCGGTGGCAGCGTGCCTTGCCTCGCCTCGCCTCGCCTAACCCAGCTACCAGACCGACCCCACCCTCGCAATTTACTAATGAATATCGAAGTCTGTTGTTCATTGGCAAATCCGATTTGGCGTCAAGGAACTTGCGAAGCACGAGACCGAAACGCGAATATTCAAGGAGAAAAGTTTCGTCGTTCTATTGCAATCAACCACCCACCTCTTCGTTCTCGAACCCCACTGTGTACACCCGCCTTCCGCCGGGCTGCATGCTTTCCTGGAGCAAAACGCTAAAACAAGATTATGTAATAGTACCGTTAATCGTCTCGTTCCGAAGGGGCCAACTCGCGGAAACCCTCTGCCAAATGGCGTTTGTTGTGTATACGGAATTCATTCACGATCGGGGACGAGAGTTATCGTCGCGGAGAAACTTGTTTTCTTTTGTTAAGGAGGCTTTCTGTTTCAATGTAATGGAAAGTTTTATCATTCTTTTAGCGCGTGAAGGTAATAGTTTAGATGCGTAATATTTAACCCTATTCTTAAGGTATTTTAACTTAAGGATCCTTAAGAAAGGGTTACATCCTCCAAAGGTTGATAGATAAGAAAAATTTATCAACTTTGTTTATAAATAAAATTATGTTTCCTTACAACGTCAATATATCCATCTTATTATATTCGCTGCAAATCGAGATAAATATCTTAACCAGTTAACTGTAGAGTTTAATTTTAAAAATCCCTCACGGGGCGCAGAATTACAATCAAGCAATGATGAGTATACACGTCGAACGCAGGCCAAATGCCGCTATTATAAATTTTACGAAAAAGTAAAGCAAGATAAGAAAGAATTACATTTTTATTCGATAAGAAATTAACAATTCATTAACGTTAATCGCACCGCAATACAGTTTTCGATTGACGTGTATATACGTCGAACGCAGTTAACTGGTTAAACTATTAGGTTGGCAAGAAAGTAATTTCGGTTTTCACTAATAGACGGCTTTATGTTTTGTTTGATTGACTTCTGTTAACGTTGCATTTGTTTTCTTTCTGACATTTCATAACTGCATCTTTTAGGTTACTTTTGAAGCAAATTACACGTAATGTTGATTAAAATTGTTAGTTCTGTATCAATTTGAACATGGAGTGCAAAAACGAACATTATAGGCACATATTGCTTTTTTATTTCCGTAGAGGTAAAAAAGCTGCCGAGGCTCACAAAGATATACGTGAAGTTTATGGTGTGGATTGCTTAACAGAACGCACGTGCCAGAATTGGTTTAAAAAATTCCGTTCTAGAAATTTCTCACTTAAAGGCGACCAACGTTCTGGTCGACCATCTGAAGTTGATGATGACCAAATGAAAGCCATTATTGAATCGGATCGTCATATAACTGTTCGAGAGATTGCAGACAGGTTAAATGTCTCGCATACAACTATAGAATATCGTTTAAAAAGTCTCAGAATCGTTAAGAAGCTCGATATTTGGGTTCCACGCGAATTGAAAGAAATTCACTTAACGCAACGCATCAACATATGCGATATGCATCTCAAACGAAATGAAATCGACCCTTTTCTGAAGCGAATCATCACTGGTGATGAGAAATCGGTTGTTTACAATAACACAACTCGAAAACGATCATGGTCGCAGCGTGATGAATCAGCCCAAACCACGCCGAAAGCTGAATTGCACCAAAAGAAGATCATGTTGTCAGTTTGGTGGGATTACAAAGGTATTGTGTACTTTGAGCTTCTCCCAAGGAACCAAAGCATTAATTCAGTTGTTTATTGTCGACAACTAACAAAACTGGACATAGCAATCAAAGAAAAACGGCCAGAATTGGCAAATCCCAAAGGAATCGTGTTCCACCATGATAACGCTAGGCCACACACATCTTTGGTAACACGTGAAAAGTTATTGGAGCTTGGTTGGGAAGTGATGTCACATCCACCATATAGCCCTGACACTGCACCATCAGATTATCATTTATTCCGAAGTTTACAAAACTCTTTGAATGGTAAAACTTTCACTAATAATGATGGTCTGAAATCGCACTTGGATCAGTTTTTCACCGAAAAGGATCAGAAGTTTTATGAGCGCGGAATTATGAAGCTATCAGAAAGATGGCAAACGATCATAGAACAAGATGGAAAATATTTTATTGATTAAAGTTCATTGCTTTAATAAAAAAATTGGATTTTATTTCACCTAAAAATACCGAAATTACTTTCTTGCCAACCTAATAGAAGGACAGAGCAGTTATTTTCCCAAAACCATTTCTATTGAGTTATGTAGCCTCTTAAAAAGGTACAGTAAAATCTTGATCTAAGCCGAACAGAACTACACAATCTTAGTCAATTCGCCTATCCCCTCCACTAGGGGGCATACCCCACGACAGGCCAAGAAGCTGCCTCGGTCGCCGAGCAGTGTGAAGTGTAAACATGCCGCGTAATCCGATACCGGGTCAGGTATATCGGTGCGTACCACTAATAATCCAATTACAAAACTTTTTTATTTTTAATTATTTTTTTATACGACCTTCACCAACTTTTACATGGCATTTTTCTGATTAAAGTCACATTAAACACGATATAATTTGAACTGTATTTAGTGGTTTAATTGACGGTATATAGTGCGAGTTCGGCCGTGTTTACACGCGCTGTCCTTTTCTACGTACGACGCGGTAGACGCGGTCACAAGAAAATAGTAGTCGTACACGATCTATGTCACAGCAGGGACCCGAGGATTTAAGCTCAATCCTCCTCTTTTCAATGTAATGGAAAATTTTATCTTTTCTATAATTACCAAACCCTCGCGTGTGCAACCTATATCCAATATTAACCCTTAACCCATATAAGCGGCATGGCACTTTTACTTACTGGGTCCAATGCCGCTTATATGGCGGCAAAAATAAAAAAAAAGAAATAAAATATAAATATGTATAAAATAAAATATAAATATTTTCCTGTGTATACTTGATATGAAAATGTTGAGTCCGCAGTTTCTCTTCTTATGAAAAATAGCTTGGACGTGGTAGGAAGTAAACTTGAAATAATTGAATGGTTAAATGATATTTCCTTCAGTGACAATTTCGTTTAAATAGAATAATCATTTCTGTAAATAATAAATAAATATGCTTGATTTAATTCAATTATACCTCCCATTTGTTCGATCAGCTGTGCTAATAATACTCCATAAAATTACCTTAACACGTATCGACGATAAGTGGTGTCATTTCGGCTCCAGAAATCGATGTTTCGAAGAACCTATTTCCCTCTCTCTCTCTCTCTCTCTCTCTCTCTCTCTCTCTCTCTCTCTCTCTCTCTCTCTCTCTCTCTCTCTCTCTCTCTCTCTCTCTCTCTCTCTCTCTCTCTCTCTCTCTCTCTCTCTCTCTCTCTCTCTCTCTCTCTCTCTCTCTCTCTCTCTCTCTCTCTCTCTCTCTCTCTCTCTCTCTCTCTCGCAGTTTCATCGAAACGCAGAGCCGAATGGTTGCAACTTACAAACTTCCTCGAAGTATTTATTAAACGCGTGGTAAGCACTCAGACTTCGAAATTAGTTACAACTCAGGCCGATGTTTTCCGGGAGTAGCCTGATCGCTTACGGATCACGTCCGACCGGCGAAATTAGCCGGGTTGATTTCGCGGGTCTCATCAGCCACATAATTATCCAATTCCGCTGAACGATGTGCTCGGCTGTTTGACACGGGAACTGTGCCAACGTCGTCACGTCGTTCGGTATTGTACCTGCGGCCGCTGATAGACGTCGTAACCATAATCTATAAGGTCCTAAGAATATGCCACGGACGTGGCGCTGGCTAATTAACATCGGAATGGGCAGGGAAGAGCGGGCGGCAGGTGCGTTTTCATTGCTGCGGCAATAAATTCAGGAAGCAGATAAGCGCTTATCGCGGTCTTTCGCCAGCACCTATCTGCAGGAGAACGGTTTCTCTATCCTCGGAGCGGATGCAGTGGACAAGGACAACACAGGGCACCCACCCACCTGATAAATGACTCATCGATCAGCGCGTCCGACGCCGCTGACAATGAGATTGTATAGATCGAAAACCGGCCACCGGCGAAAACGTCGATTTGATACGGAACGTCAATGCTCACCACTGACCGTGACCGTACGAATTACCGATTGTCAATTTTATTTAAAAGTCCACCTGTCCGGGCTGCCTAATATCGGCGTTTCATTCGATACACCTTACGACTGACGGATTACCTTCGACGCTTGAACTAATCTGACGTCTATCAGCGCTCGCTTTACCAGCGGCGGACCGTTAATTTTTGGGTCTTGGGCTAACACTGTTCGGGGGCCTACCCAATTAACCCAAATTTACTCAAGTACCAAAATTTTTGTATAATTTATTTTTTCTTAAATTTTAAATTTAAATTCTTCTTTTTTTTTACCGATCAAAGGCTTTGCCGACCAAAAGCGTTGCGGAACGTAAAAAGATTTTCTAGAAAATCTTTGGTCTGTAGAATTTTAGATACCAGAGGCTCAGGGACTACTCCCACTTCTGGCTTTTATTTGACAATAGAGGTCGATGTTCGGATAATAGAAATTTTTTGTTTTTGTACATAGAGTAGGTGGACCATTTATAGTCACTTCAACTGTTTTCGTATGATACACTGATATACATATATAATTAACGAAAAAATGGGTCCGCAAAATTGAAGAATATATTAGTGCAGTCCCAAGTATAGAGACAATCAAAACATTATAAGATACACATTGTTTGACATATAGTAATTAAAAAAATTGCTGCATCATCGCACAATATCCTTTTGCACCATTTGTGGCCACAGAAGCACCATTTCTCTCTAGCCAGGCTTCCATTTGTGAGGATCCAAAAATTGTAACTTTTAATTTGAACAAGTCATTATTTCTGAACAAATAATACAATAAACCACTATTAATGGTGTAATTCTAAGAAATAGATGCTATTTAAAATAATTGTCAAATACAATAATTAGTTGTTTCCTCACTTGTCGTATGCTAAGCACTGTGTTTAAGAATATGGAAAGGTGTGAAAGATTTGCAAGTTTACGTACGTTTCTTAAACCAAACAAAAGAATGAGTTAGTAAAACAATTTTCTATCGGTATTCAGTGTTTATGCTCAATTTTGATGCAACATAAAACCATAAAATGAAAAAAAAAAATAAAAAGATCACATTTATGCAAAATGAAAATTTTTGAAGTTAATTGTATTAAACAGAAATTAAATAAAAATGAAAGGTTTTCAATTAATAATTTTGGTATGTTCCAAATGATGTAACAATATTCCTAAATTCCTCTACTATCGTCACAGTTTCGTATTTCTTCAATTTTCATCTGTTTCATGAATGCATAATGTACTTTGTAATTGCAATAAGCCATCTTTTAGTTTTGAAAACAAATTCTTGGTAAAAGAAAATAATTTTTTGTTGGACGGGGAACTCTGAAAACTTTGATCGAACAGCTTTACAATATCGCTAGAAGCGTTAACATAAATTTGTACTATGAGGAAAAGTAACGTATAAATCCTTTAAATGGAGGATTACAGGATTAAAGGATTATTACAATAACATGCGCAAGAGTACCTTTCGTTGGATTTATACATCGGTATGAACCATTTTAATAGAAACCGCAATACGACTTCAAGGATATCAACGATAAAGTCACATCCGCTATAATTCGAAAATCTTAAATAGACAGTTTATTAAATTAATATCAGGAGTTCATTAAATTAATATTGGACGTGAAAGTGCAGCTTTAGGTTTCTCTCAGAACGGAAGCGCAATTCAGGAGATTGAAAATGATTGTATCAACCCTCGGACTTCTGCGAGTTCTAGGCCTATGCCGGAGTCATTTCTGACCCATGGCGATATTTCACTACAGCTTTCTGTCGATATAAGGCGATTGCTCGGGACCGGCTTTCGTTGTATGTCGGATGAAGAGGAAGAAGAGAGGATAGCGGTTTTCTTATTTCGAAATAAAAAGTCGCTCGAGATTTCCCTACCGCGACGGGTCACGAACAGTCTCGCCAGATCAAGACTTGTTCCCCCACTCTAATTTCCCCTTCTATCGCGCTTTCCCCCGCTGCGGCCCGGTCACGTGACGCGTTTTATCTCTATCATGCATACTCCGGTACTGGCAGAGAGAGTGTCATTTTTCCCCTCAATTCGTGCTCCCACCCCTCATCTGGCGACTGGTCATCTGGTCACGAATGACTCCGGCATAGCATGCGGAGGATTAAACGAAGCCTATAACGTGATCCAACTGGAAGAAATTCGACCATGCCTCACGGGCAGGGACTTTCCTTCTCGCAATTAATTCGATGAATAAAAATCCAAAGAATCTTCTGAATAATTTAATTTGTAACTTCTTGCATTCGCTATGCCCCTTTTTTAATGGGTTACCCTGATAAAAATTTGCTTAACGCGAAAAGCGAGAGGATGCGTAGCACACGGTCATAAAAATATAACAAGATATTCTCATTACGCTGTTCTTATGGTTATACATTGAAGTCGATTGAACTTTTTCAAAATAGAATCCACCATTTTCAGTGCTCGCATTTTGTCAGATAAAAAATGGCAGGTTTAACAGCGTTCTTTGACGTGACCCTATGGAGGTTGATATCCAAGTTAGTGCATGTGAAAACATGATGGAAACTGTCGTTTTACACGTTGTCTGCATCAAATGGGCAGTAGTTACTGCCGTAACTAAACTCTCGTACGTTGTTTGTTTCATAACTGCTACAAGATGATTCTAAGCCGGCGTCAGAAAATTTATAAGCTTAATTTGTCTGGCAAAGCTGACGTGAACGCAGGTTGCCCATAGTTGATACCGAAAGTAGAACGACTCCGATTCGAAGGCATCTAAAACTGTACAGACTTGTGAAATATTCATGAATTTCACTGGAACGGATATAGGGGGTCTAATTAGTAATTCTGATATTTTATATGAAATCAATATTGTGACATCTACCATATATTTGATATTAGATATGAAACTTCTCTTTAAAGCGAGAAAAAGAAGCTGCGCAATTTGATGTACAGTTTGAAATCAATGTTAGTAATTGTATATAAGCTGTTTATTATTAAACAGTTGCAACGTTCAGTTTTAAACATTATTCTCATCGCTAAGATGTGGCAATTTTTAAATATCTATTAAAACATCTAGAAGTGGTGATACCGACAGAGGAAATTTTCACTTCTGTTATTGATAACTAAAAATAAAGATTTCTTGCAAGAGGACGTTCAATCTTACATCATTAATCTACGTGAAATACAGGCGCCCTTGCCTGTCAAAAACGCTTAAAATTGCTCAACTTTAAACACGCATAACATCTGAACCAGCGAATTCCTCGCCTAATAACTTCGTTTCTTGGCATTTTCTCGTCAAGATGTACAGAATTATATATTAAAAAGTTAAATTCTGGGTTGCCAAGGTGGAGTTAAGTCAGAAATCGAATGAACGGATTGAAAGTGTTCTATTTGATATCAAGTTTGTTAAAACATTCGGGAAAAATGTAATCCGTGGTTCCAATCGTTATTCGCAGTGATTAGAAAACTGAATCCTGAATTTTTCTGCTCCTTAACTTTTTCTAGTTTTCTCCGAGAACACGTGAAAATAGAAAAATTGATTTTTGAACGGGTATAAGCTCTCGACGACTACCCGGCGTAGCTTGTGGATTTCTCACGTCCAATCCTTTTAGCTTCTAACAGTAATGGCACCTCTTATGTAAATTTTGTTCGGCTTCTATCAGCACTAAGTGTGCATAGCTCAAATCTGCTTGCCGGGGCGAGTTAATTGAGGTTTTAAGGATTCGAAAATAGAACTGTGAATAGTAAAAGGGTTCCCGTTTGCATCGGCGCGGAGCATCGATCTTTCCGCAGCTGCTCGAAGGTTCCGGTATCGGTTGGCGCATTCGCACGCACCGGGCCGTTTCCGTTGAAAGAGGCGTGCTTTGCTTTCACCTCGGAGCGGTCCTGAACTTTGTTCCGATTCATTTTACAAGGAAATTTTGGCCTCCGGCGACGGCACACATCCTCCTTCCGCGAACGGAGAGCAACTTCGTTGATCGGCCGACATGTTGACACAGCGTCGTCATAAATAGAATATCGATTCGAATTTTCGCGACGCTGCACAGTGCGTTGACAATGGACGAAAATAACAAAATCAACTTTCATATGTCGATACTTAAACCCTTCACAGAAGTGTTCCCAGATATTTGTTACAATGGTATGTAATGATATTAAAACAAATTTTTATTGAAATTCATTTACCAATTGTGCCAATGTGATCGTTTTTAAAAAATAAAAACTTTTCATAATCGTTTAAACGGTACTGATTACTTGCATTAAGGTTTTAAAAAATACTCTCAATATCCTGTAACAAAATTATGCAAGACTCATCCCATTTTTTTTTTTTGTATATTAGTGTATACAGAAAAATTTTATATGGAATAGAGGAGAATAGTGCAAATTACAATTGTTCTTCGCAAAGTGTTCTAGTGTTTTGAAAACGTCTTGGTGTCACCTTCGAAAATACGTAATCAAAAATACAAATTTCCACTAAAAATTTCAACTGTAATGTCTACAAAGGTTTTCAAGGTCTCTCGCCTATATCCTACAACTGTCGTCTGAAATAGTTTTTCGTATCAGCTATAACTTTCGAGTAATGAAATTTTCTCCAGAAAACGGGCTTTTCAACGCCACTGCACTTGCGCTGCGCTGTTCGCGTTAGAGCGCGATGGAATTCAACGGTAGGAATGCGACAGAAGGAGAAATCGGGATAAAAGTGTCTAACGTAACGTATATACGTCCCCGCGTGATAAAACCGTGCAACTCACGGGGAACAACGGGACGCGACGTTTCAATGTTTATTCGGTGTCCATCGGACGTGTATTTCATGCTCGCGCGACATAAACTCAAATTGTTTTCGCTGAACGGTCGCAAATGCAAATCCAGGAAGCATGATTCCACGGTTCGACCTGCTCGATCAAATATTCGCATTTTCTTGAACTTAATTATTTATTAAAGTTATACAATTAACAATGTGTAATTGAAATATGCCCGAAATAATTTCTTGACACCTTTAATGTATCGAGTAGATTTTGAATTGATTTTTACCAAATGTTAATATCACTTAATTTTTTTTAGATTGAAAACAAACGTTATCTTCATTTTATTATTATTTAAGCGTTAGGGTAAGCGCAGACTTACGATAAATATGGTATTTGTTTTCCAGCCAGCGAATTATTAACGACAAAGTAGCTCCGATGAGCACAATCGCGAAAGAAATCGTAAGGCAAGGGGTTAACAGAGCACAAATACAGCTTATTGATCGTGAATGTACCAACAACAAGAATGAAGATTATATCACGTTTGTTTTCGGTGTCTCCGTGCATAAAGATGCATAATGTACAACGCTTCGATAACATTGAGTACTTGAAACATTCGGATCCGGATTGTTATTCAACTGCATGCAGCTTGTTTTAATGTAGTTTACTTAAAACCTGATGTCATTTGTATCTTCCATCGTTTACTGAATTCTGGTTAATTGAAGTCGAAATCGTACACACGCCGCGCCGTTGAAAAATCAGTGGTCGTAATGACAGCTTACAAATACAATATTAATAGCGAAAAGCCAGGGTGAGTTATACCACTTTTTGTGTATATGCGTTTCCAATTTAAGTAATTTTCGCTCGCAAAGGATTAATTTCAGCAGATATTGGAACTTCAGAGTGGCTAGAACCATTGAAAGCAGATTTCTAACAGAATTTTTTGAAATTCGAGAAACTGACATCGCCACGAGCGTTTGATCGACTAGAAGCCATTCACTCAGGATTTCAGTATATGTTGGTATTAACAATATCTTTTCACAAACTTCAGAAATGTTCTTTTTAAATATGTATATTTTCTGAGAACGTGTGTGAAAGATTTCTTGGGAAGTATCTGAAAAATGTCTGTAAAGTTTATGACATTTTACTTCCGTCTAATCGCAGACTGAACCAGCAGAACGTTGCAAATCGGGTCGAAATTAATGTTTAAAAAAGCATATCCGAAAGACATATTTTATCGAATATCTTAGAAACTTGTAGAATTGACAATCGTGTCTCCTACACGATATCTGTGAAAAATGTTTCTTCCATATATCCAGAGACTGCTGTAAATATGGTTGTTTTTAATAGATAATTATATGATATTTGGTAGAATATTTTGGTACAATTCTCGTAAAAAAATAATTAAAAACAAAAGAGTTTTGTCATTGGATTAATATTGCCTCGCCGATACGCTGGTGCCGACTGTATACGTTGGTCGCTCGGTTCGGCGCTGGCGGCAAAAGGTAAAGGAATCTCGAGGAATCGTTTTCCTACACGATAACTGTGAAGCGTCGGACCCGAGGCGATCACTTATATTGCTGCAACACTGTAACCGAAAGTTGGTCCGGCACGGAACGTGTTAAGAACACTACTAGACAATTTCCGATGAGTAAGCGTTAAGCAATATTCGTAGCTGGTTGACAGAACGAGTGGCTCGATCACGTCGAAATGATTCACTAACTGTTCGAAGGTTCGATATGAATTTCCAGTCATTGATTACAGGGCGAGT
Organism: Halictus rubicundus; assembly: GCF_050948215.1. Classification (NCBI taxonomy): domain Eukaryota; kingdom Metazoa; phylum Arthropoda; class Insecta; order Hymenoptera; family Halictidae; genus Halictus; species Halictus rubicundus. The sequence goes on from NC_135166.1 coordinate 8,867,327, forward strand.
CGGAACCCACGGAACACAATTAGTTCATTGACAGCTTAGAATGCCTAGAACCTCGAACGGATTAGGATCAAAGCCGGGAGTCTTGTTTAGGTGGCACGGGCACCCTTTAACGTCATCAGATTTGCGAATTGTTCCCTCTGTCGATCGTATCCTTTCCCGTTCTCGTATCGCAGTCAGTCAAGGAGTGACTCTCGACCTCCCGGCACGGAGACCTTATCAAAGCGAGACTTCGTGCCTCGCTCCGTTAGTCAATATATTCACTAATTAATCTGATTTGCCTCGCCGATACACGGTTCGGCCGCGGATCTCTGTCAACATGCGCGCACACGCATTTCCAGCCTTCTGTCGTCACGAACTTATGCTTAATCAATTCCCGTGCTGCCGTGCCACGCCATCCGTCAGCCTTGGGTTAATGTACGGTGAACAGCGATGGCGAGACCTTCATGTTGCCACTCCACAATAATACTGCCACTTCCGAACCCTTTCAGCCGATCAAGATGTGACACTCACGGAAAGAAATACTTCGCTCGAAATTTTAGCACATATTCGACCGCATTACTACGACTAATCGCTTCACCGCCAACCACCAACAGCGAATTACTGGTATTAGGTTGGTGACAAAATAATTGCTATTTTCGTTCTTGAATTTCGAAGCTACGGTGCTGGACGAAAATATTGGAGGTGTACGAGTTTCCATGTTCGGCTAAGTCGTTTATAACGACATTCGAGAGACAGAGAATTGTTATAAATATATGCGATTACGTATAAAATCACGCAAATACGTGCTTTTTAAACAGAATTTCGATCATAATTATGTTCTATCATTCGAACATCGATGATTCGAATTTTCCATTATTAGATTACATACTACGGATATGCGCCTGTCAAACACAAGCTAGCATAGTTAACACTGTATACCAGTATGCCATACTGAGTATGGAAGGTAATGAGGAAGTATTTTCACCGGATGACGATAATGCGATTCCATGAAATTTACATGATATATCATGATGTAGAAACTGTAGTAAAAGCAACGTGCGTTAATTTGCCAGCCCAGAAAGATACAGAATATAAGAAAAATAGAAATATTGTATCAGATAGTCTAATAAGTTATTGGTAATAACTAGACAGCGGATCTTTATGCAAAATGAAATTGTTCTACCTGAATTGTAACAAACTGGAGTGAAATAGAAATTTATTTTCCTTCTTAACATGTTTAATTGGTTGAAAATAATGTAACAATACTTATCAATTCTTCTAATGTTTCTACTATTTTAAATGAAACCTATTCATGTTTGTTATAAATACATAAAATCTGCTGTCTAGTAATAACTAATGCAAATGCGAATGAGAATTTGCCAAGTCTATTATGAGAAACAGAAATGAAATAAAAATTAAATTGTTCTTTGAGTAATTTTAACAAGGAGAAAGTAGTGTAACAAAATTCTGGAGTTCTTTTAAAATCTTTACAGTTTTGTACTTTCGTTATGTTCGTTTTCGTCATAAATGCATAAAATCTGCAGTATAACCATTAGTGTTCCATAAATGTTTCCTCATTTCCTATAACCTACTGATTGATACATGAAAGACTAATGATTATGATTATTATGATTGTGTGTGGGGGGGGGGGGGTGTATTAAAGGAGATTCATATTATTTACAAGTATTGTTAGCTACCAGCATTAGTTTTTGCAGGAACGCCCAAAATAATAACAACCTATTAAACACACAGTGTCTTCTTGTGAAACATGTAGAAAAATATGGCCACGGAAAAGTTGCAAATTCTCTGAATATCCTGTTATGCGTTGTAATTTCAAGTAATGATATGCACAAAATTAACTAAATCTTCTTATCGTGAAATATAAAATTATGGTCGTCACATAATATGTGACGCTGGTAGCGAACGTGCTAATTATTTTCCTGCGAATCCGCCTGCGAATATTGAACTGATGAAATCGAATTTGCGAAAAAGACGAATCGGAAACGAGAGATCATTTCCTAGATAAAAAGGTTAATCGAGACACCGCGTGGGAAACGTCCAGAATTTTCCGGACGTTCTCATATTCCAACTGAAACTACGAATGTCCGGAGGTGATGTTGAAACATGTGACCCAGATTGAATAAATTGAGATAAATTTTGACAGGTGCTACAGCATTAAGTGTGCCGGTATAGTAATACAGAGAATAATTAATCGAACCAGTAAAGCACGCAGTATTTTAACGGTTCAAGTACTACCGTCGCATCCGTGCTAGATCAATTTCAATGTGATACAGTTTGCATGTCCCATCGATAGAGGACCGGGCAATTTGAAACATACAGGCTTTCGATAATTAGCAGTCGGCTAATTAATTCTAGGAGCACTCAGGCTTCATTATTGTCTCCTTTAGACACAATTGCGCCATAGGCAGCGCAGTCAGTTGAAGCACTTAAAGCAGCAATCTTCTTACATAATTAATCCAATGTGCGACATACACCGGAATTACAGTAAGTGCTGCTACATGTATCTCGACTATACTGACAAGTGTACGTCAATACTGTTTCTTACGAGCCAGAGACATGCCCGTATGCTATGCCAGAGACATTCGTGATCCGTCGCGGTAGTGGTGGGGATAAGCTTGACCGACCGTCAATATGTACAATTTTATTCCGATATAAAACGACGCTTTTTATTTCGAAATTAGAAAATCGCTGTTCCCTCTTCTTCTTCTTCATCCGAAATACGACGAAAGCCGGTCCCGATTCATCGTCTTATATCGGAATAAAACTGTACTAGTGAAATAGCAGGAGTGAGATAGAGTGGGAGACAAGTCTTAATCTGGCGACATGGGGTAGCGGTGATAGCTCGAGCAATATGAATTAGTGAAATATCGGCGTGAGTCAGAAACGAGTCCGAGGGGTAAAGTAGACACGTGCGGTAACTAGAGCCAAAAACCTTCTCTTTCTTCCTAAATAAATAAATTTTCCTGCGATTCTGGCTCGCATGAAACAGTCCCCGAATATGGTAATCTGCACAAATATTGTTCACAAATATCAGAGAGTTTAGTGTACACTGTAAATCGTCAGATAAAATCCTCTTAGAAATTACCTCGCTGATGTGAACATTTCTAGTCGGTTACTTTCTATAATTCGCGACATATCACCACGTCGCCGCAAGGTGGCGTTATCAAGTACTTTTGCAAGGGGTTGCCAAACTTCATTTTCACCCGCGGGTAGTTCCCGGGGAACTAACGCGATCGAGATATAAGATCTCGAATCCGTCGTTCACGGTTCTGAACGAAATTTTCCCTCGGCACGGCTCGTTGAATGATTAACAGAACATAATTACGTGTAGACTGCGGCTCTTTGTTGCGAAATAAAAATTCTCTGCTTGAATTGCAACAAACTGGAGCGAAATAAAAATTAATTTACTTCAAGCGACTTGCGTTCTTGAAACGCCTGTAACTACGTTAATTTCACGAATTCAACCGAATCTTTTTTGCACTGATATTCTACGACACTTATACTCACAGAAAATGAAAAAAGAATACAAAAAATCGACATTTTGAAAATGAAAAACCAGAAAATTAAGGATCTTCACACTCGATAGTTCCCGGAGCTATCGCGATCGAGATATCATAAGTTCTCGGATGCGTTGCTCACGGCTCTGATCGAGATTTTCCTGGGCACAGCTCGTTCCTCGAGGGGACAATTTTTCGGCGAGAGTGTAACTGGAATTGAGTTTTGAAGTAATTGAACCGCTAAACGTAGCCCCACCAGAATTTCAAGGGGGACGGCCATTGTTATTCTGCGGGCGAGCACAATGCCTCCCCCGTTATCGAGGAATTAGGCGGTGGCACGAGAAATTGAACAACAGGATATTCTCAGCTGCCGGTGATAAAATAAGTCAGAAAGATCATGCTCGCGGACCCAGGATCCCAGAGACAGGACCAACCACCGCACCGATTGTCTCAATTCGCGAGGCTCAAAAGATTTCCGGTTCCATAAGTTCGACCGCGGAGTTAATCGGGTCACTGGAGGAAGACCATAGGGACATAGAAAAAGCTTAGCGAAATACGTGTATAGATACTGCTTCGGAACGGTTAGTATATGAAGTTTCCATATACTGTGGATCCTACATAAGCTCGTGTAATTCCAGTGGATACAAAAAGGAGTTAATTACGCACTACATTTCCGATTCTCGAAAAGTTGATTTCACGATTTTTCCTATATGACGACCCCATGAAACCCAATGCACGATTTTGTTTGAACGATTTATTGAACTTTAAATGAAAGTAAAATCGTGCTCAAGTAAAAAAGTTAATTCAATAATCATCGTCAAAGTACTTTTACAACTTCTGTTATAGAAGATTCTATTGCCTAATATAATATAATATGATTAGTATATGTAAAAATCACACGTTTGTAACATGATCAAGCAGGTTGTATTCCATGTCTAAAACTAGCCAAATATATCACGGATGCGCGCTTATTTACTGTAACTCTATTAAGTGACTATGAAGAGAAAGAAAAGAAATCCGTAGGTTCTCCATTACGATAACGCGCCGGCTCGCATGTCAATTCCTGTGTCCGAACTCTTCGCACATTTTAACGTGATCGTTCTTGATTATCCTCCATGTCTATCCGTCCTAGCTCCGTCGGAGTCATTTTCAATCTCAAAGATCAAAATGTCATGCAGGGAGGACTGCGTCGAAACAATAAACCGGGAGACGACGAGAGTTCTGGAAAGCGTTATACATGAAGACTTTCAGTGCTCTCGTGAGCAATAGAAACGCCGCTGGAGACAATGAAGTGTATACAATAGGAAGGAGAACTACTTTGAAGGGAATAACATCGATTTAGAAGAAAATTGAAGCAACGAATTTGCTTGATGAGATTCTATGAGGCACGGAGTAGTATTTTACGGTGCCGTGCAGCTTTAGCGGAATGATTTACACGCAACATTATCGAGTGAGTCGTTTCAGTGTAATTATCGGTTCACAGCGTCATCGTCTGGCCGCGTCTGAATTTCGAATGCAAAGGTAGCGTTTAAGCCCGGCCGGGGACACGGTATTTGTCCGACAACGACATAATTATCGTCAGTTTAAAATTCTGCCCGTGACTGGTCCGTCGGCGGTGTATTCTTTGGATATTTCCCCGGACGCCGCACGCGCTCCGGTGCAAGGTGCAATGCACCGCACGTAAGCTGCGCGTCGACCAACTTCATCTTGGCCCGGCTGCATCCGCGATGCGACTTCCTCTTCGGTGCAAAACCAGGCGAAGAAATCACGATGGCTGAGATTGTTTTCCAATTTGGCCCGGATATTATTTATAGGACTGCCCGCGACCGAGGCACTTCCCGGTAGCGCGGGACCTTATTGAATTCCGATAGTCCTTAGGACGACGGATAAAATGTTATGTCCCCGCGATTTCTTTCTGATAACAACCGGCAGGACGATCTTCGCTGCTGCACTATAAACATTTGTAGTTCCTCTGTATGGTCATTGCGCCTGAAACCAGAAAATAAAATAATACGAGGCAGGACCACGACTTTCGGACTTTTACAGAAAAGAAGAATTCGTTTCCTAACCTTATTTTATTGAATTCGAATATTTTTCTGTTTTTTGGATGCAGTCTCGTGTAGACGCTGCATAACATAACCATATATTGTATATGCTATATAAACCTTGCATGGTTTAAAGCAATGAATAAATAAATAATTATAATAATAATAATTCAACAATTTTCATACATTTTTCAAAGTAATACTACCCCTTACGTTATAATTTGTTTTGCCATTGTTTTAGCTACTTCTTTCGTCATACAGAGCAATTTTTTTTATAGGTTAAATTTCTAATTCGAGTCCTCAGTCATTTATAAAATTACATTTCATGTATTTATTTTTATTCAATTTTGTAGATTTAATTTGTAAACTGTAATTCAATTTATTTACTGATACTAGATACGAGGAACAGGTGTTCATTAACAGTGGATTCCTACCCTTAATAATTTAAATTCATTGAAAATGATATAACGGATTTCGTTAAATTTTCTGATGTTTTCACTGTTTCGTATTTTGTTCATGTCGTAAATGCATCATATCTGCAGCTTTATTATGATATTATTACTGGTGCTGGTGAGTTTTGATACAAAACGTTATAAAACAGTTTCTACGTGTTAAATGCGATTTATTCGCTTACCATAGACTCGAGATGAAGTTTTAACAAATATAAAATAAAAGATCTGTTTCGTTTATGCTCGATGTTTTGTAAAAAACCATTTGCTTTTTTCAAACATTTTTTTTTTAATAAAAATAATCATTCATATTTAAGAAAGTAGATTGTATATTCTATTCAATAAAGCTAAAAAAACTATATCGATGCAAAACTTCATCATTTTCAAATAAAATACTATTTTAAAAATTAACGGCGACGAACATGTTATTTAACTTTTATTATGCGCACGCTTTAAAACAGCGTCGACCGTTATTCATCGTTTAAAATAATTTTTTAGCCAGCGATGCTGATGAGAGGGCGGTTTTTAAAAATTGTGATACGTGCGTACGCTACGCAAATTAAATTGTGCTTTATTGCTTGTTAGACGTATATCAAAAAATATTATACTACTTCGATGAAATCGCTTCACTTCGAAAAACTCATGCATACAGTTTGCCCAAAAAGGATGGTGATGAAACTTCGAAAAATGAAAAGTCATTCTGGAATATCTCGACGAGCGTTTTATGGAGAAGAGAATAAAAGTTTTAATGTGAAAACGAAACTGAATTGTAAAAATAAATGAAAACTAGAATTGCTCGTAAAACCTGATGTAAATTGCAAAGATACGCCGCGATTCTGTACATCGAAACTACGCATAGTGGTCCCCAACGTCGTTCTTGCAGTTTTACAGTTTAATTTATACACTGATACGAAATAAACAGAATTAATTTTCGTCCGTATGGATTTTGGTATACACATAATATTTATTAATAGAAAAAAATTAGTTATCATCGTCAACTTATTTGATCTGTTTTTATATAATTTTCAAAAAACTGTCCAATTTGTTAAAAAATTTGTTCAGTTCGATAAGGAAATGGAGGATATTGAATATTTTTAGCTAGAATATCTTCCACTGTATAAATTAAATAAAGAATACGTAAAAACTAACTTTCATAATTTATTGTTTGTTGAACAAAATAGGTGAACTGCTTCAATGACAATAATTACATATACAACATGTAAAAATAAACTTTTACCGTCGAGTATATTAATTCCATATTCTTTGATATAATTATTAGTTGAAATAATATTCTTTTTTGGGATATATGGTGTGAAGAATAATTATTTCAACTACTATTTCATGCTCTTAAACTCATTCTTGGATATAAAAAAATCAATTATAATATCGACGAACATTACTTTGAATATGTATAATGTACGCAGTGAGTTCACATGTCATTGCAACAATTTCATCGGATTATTGGTTTTGAAGGTCATCTGAAGGTCATGATTCAAGCATACTCAAATGTATTTTTCCATTCGTTACAAAATGTAATAGGGAAAAAATACACGTTCCCCAGGTACAAACACCAATGACCTTGAAAACACACAGAAAATAGCTGAGACACCTTGTATGCTAGCTAGTTATTTTCTATTATTTGTATTCTTATCTTCACTTTAGCTTCACGAAATATTTTATATAGTACAAATATAATTAGCTTCTGCTCTTCTGTAATGATCGCTTATGATGGGTCAAGAAAGACCCGAAGGCTATGGCTGTAATTCTTGATAAAACTACTAATATGCTATTTATACGTTATCGAATAAAAGAAAACGAACATATACATATACATTTAATTGTACTTTTATCTACGGTCGCATTCGTTTTTAAATAAATAAGAACGTGATGGGTAAAAAAAGACCCGAAAATCGCCTTAGGGTTAAACTGAGTCGGAAATCGGAAATGTCGTGTATCAATATCTTTTGGAGCCACTGTAATACTCGAGTAGCGCCGGTATCTGTTTTCGCCGACCAGGGCATAATTATCGTGCCACTAAACGTCGCGAAATGAATCCTTTGTCGCAGCCGGTGTGTTGCGAGTCCGGTTTCGCCGTGCAGCGGAAAGGGTTCTTAAAGGTAACATCCGAAACCTGCGTCGGTAATTACGATTTTCTCGTGGTGGTTCCCGTAAAGCCGCAATTGTTATGGTACAAAGGGCGAGCACGGATAAGTGGGATCAAAACGAAGGTCTCGTTAATTCTGATGCTAATGCGTGGAAGGCCAGATTAGATTCCGCATTCTTTTTACGGTGGAACCGGTGATGGAGTGACAGATAACATCAACGGGAACCCGTGCAGCTACCCGTCCGGCCGAGTTTCTATCACGCGACAATAATTCGTGGGCCTGCGACGCCGTGCGAAATCGATGACGCGCCTCCTTCGAACGGTGTTAAGAGAGGGGATCTCTCGAAATGTTCCACAAAATTGTGTCCAGCGTTGCCACAAAAAGTCCTACTGAGGGATTACATCACGTCACGTTCCGAGAATTGTCCCACCAAAGTATCAATAGCGGGGGTAACTAGCACGAATCGCTCGATCTGGGATAGACTACACCAGGGGTGACAAACTTCTCCTCGGGAGCCAGAGAACTACCAATACGACAGTTCTCCCACCATGGAAGAGAACAGCTCTCCCACTTCCGACCTAACCTGTGTGCCAGAGTGATGGGCATCACGCCTTACTCTTCCGCCTCTGTTCAGCAGTCAAGTAGAGGGTGCAACTTTTCTTTGCCTAAGCCGGAGAGAGAATGGGGATAGGAGCCACAACTAGTCTCGCGAGCCACTATTTCGTCACCCCTGGACTACACTATAGACTCGTGACCTCACACGGTTCTGACTACAGCATTTCCCATACTATTTTCCCCTCGATTCCCTCGATCTGGCAACGCTGATTGTGCTCCAAGTCGCGTATGTGCTTGTCCAGCCTAATTTATTGTCGCATAACTGCATGCTGTGTAGCGTTGGGGTCGGCACAACGGCAAGAGAGGAGAGCTTCTCGCTTCGCCTAGTCCCCACTTTGAACGCTCACGTGGCCTTCACATAAGGCCCAAGCCGATTGTTTGTTGCTCGTGGTTATCCCGAAGGATGTTCGAGCCTATGATGTTGATTTACACGCGATGTGTCGACTAATAATAAATAAAAATAATAATAAAGGAAGACCAAATGTAACGAAACTAAAGCAGTGGACTGTATTTTATAATAATGATTTGAGCCGTAACCGAATACAAATGAATAGCGTACAAGAGAGCAGCTATAGAACGTCGTTTTCCCTAGCGTGCTTGGACTCGAATTGATTGGGAGGATCGAGCCAAGAACCCACGTAAGGGTAGATCCTCCCTCTACTTCGGGATTTTCCTCCCTTCCCTGGATGACGAGAAATATCCCGGATTGGCCAAGACGAGGACCAATTGGGGGGTGGTCGGTTGGAAAGTGGAAGATGGGACCGAGGAACATCCTGATGGCCCCAAGGCCATCCTGATGAACCAAGGGCCATCAACCACTCACCACGGGTGAAGAGTTGCCAGAGCCTGGGAAAGACCCAGGGCGTCTGGCAATCGTCAAGTGCGAAACTAGAGAAGGGCAGGATGGGACCCCTGGCAGGTTTATGGCATGGGCCTAGAAAACTATATACAAGTGCTACGCCCTGGGAACGGACACGAATGGGAAATTAGCTAAAACGGTGACAAGGCCACTCCGTACCTAATTTCTAAAAATCCCCAAAGTCACGTTCCAAGAGCGTAAAGCAATACCCATGTCATAACCAGATGTCCCAGGCTGGCCGCTACACCGATATAGTCGTAGCGTTTTGATATTTGTTATGTGGGGGCTCCGTCACGCAGTACTATAAACCAGTATCACCAGATTAAGACTTGTCTACTACTCTACCCTTCCCCTTCCATGACGCTATTCCCCCATTTTCCGGCGGCGAGCATCCCCACGCTTCCGCTGACCCGGTCACTTGACGCATTTTGTCTCTGTCGTGCATGTGTCACAATGTCACGTGACTAATCCGGTAACGACACACACGCATACAGGAAAGGGGGGGGGTAACTGTATTCCCCTCAATTTCCCCAGTCTGGCGTCACTTCTGTAGACTTGAAGTACATAGTAGTTGTAACCAGTGTCATCAGATCAGGGGAATTGACACAAATTGAGGGGAAGACAGTTACCCTCTCTCTCTGCCTGTACCGGATTAGTCACATGACATCGGACACATCGCGATGAGAGACAAAACTTGTCACGTGACCGGACCGTGGCGGAAGCGTGAAGGAATAGCGTCGCAGCATGGCGTGTGTGCATAGGCTGGCCAACATACAATAATTCCCATATGCCTTCCGAGTCTCTTCTCTTCAAATCCCAACGATAATGGTAAATGAGTTTGGTGTGGCCGAGATTCAATTTCTTGAGCCGGCAACTTGGTCGTGTTTTAATGAGGAATGGTCAGTAATTTTCTCGAAAAAGTCATTAACGAGGTATATGTTAAAGAACTGTTAAGTATGGTTATTTATCGTGAATAAATTTGGCACGGACTACGTGAGACGCATTCTACAATAAACGGTATCTATAAATCATGCCGCCTTTCGTCTTCGCGATACGGCATAAAAGCCAGGCTACGAGTGTAGTTTGAATAGAATTCCGTTCAAAGAATTATTGGAATGATAAATGTTCCTTGCTTCGCGAGGAAAACGTGCAAGGTTGAGTTAAAGGTTTTCAGACGTTTCGCGGTTTCTTTGTTAGCGTTTAGCGCATTGATCGCACACTCAATCATTTAATCATATACACTCACGAAGACGTAATGACAGACAAGCTAAATTGCGATAACGAAAATTTTACCACGATGAAATACAATACAGTTTATACCAATATGAGACAACGAGGTAAAAATGTTACTCGTTGAATTAAAAAGAAAACGAAAAGTTTTTGAAAGGCAGTAACGAAGTTAGCTACAGCTAAAAGGTAAACGCTTGAGAAACAGGAAAAGTAAGTGTCTATTGCAGACTGAACCTCGTGGGTGTTATAAACTTTTAACACTAAACCTACCAATACCAGTCGAACGACCGATCCCAAAGTTTTCATTTTCTATTTACTGAAATTGCAAAGATGCTTTCGCGAGAAATGAATCGATACATTTCTATGGCCGAGCACGCATTCCAATAAAAGTCGCGCAAAGTCAAAGTAAATTCGATTCCGTTATTTATAAAGTTTCGCTCTCGTTGCTCGACACGTTCGGTGCTAAACACAATTTTCGCCGAGCAAAAATACTACGGAGGAACAGGGATTTCCTAGATTGTTGATCACTCTAAAATTTGCTTCGACAAGCGAAGACGCCCGAAACTTCCGAGTAGATTCTCGCACGTGAGAAATATCGCAAACGACCACCAGCAGCGAACAGTTCCAGCTCGAGCTAGCAGAAATGAAAAGTAGAGAGCCGGATTGGAGACATCCAGAGAACACCGGTCCCAATCGGATCTCATAAGAAAAGTTGCTTGGCGAAGGGGCCGCCGGCGTCTATTTCAAACATGATGGTCGCAGAAATGAGCGGGGCACGTGGGGCGAAGAGAGCTGACTATGAGTTTCCTCGAAACAATGTTACAGTTTCGGCAATGCGACCTTTATTTCCGGTGTCGCACAGTGGCACAATACTCGTCGTCTAGCCGTGCGAAAGTCAGGGAGCTAATAATAACGATGAGCAGTTTTTTTATTAAACGTATTCCATACGTGTTAAATAAACATTATACGTACTTCGAAAACTACTTTTAAGCCGAATAGTTTTATCGTTTGTTATGCTAAATAATCAATTTGAGAAATAAAAATGTTACTTTTTTTCGAACGACTGGATGCCCAGTTTGCCTCATTGTGTGTCGGTGTGAACGACAGAAGCTTTCCGAGCTTCTCCGTACGATCTTCTCTCGCTCATTTTTCTAAACTCAACTATGCAGATTAAGGCGCGTATGCATTGCATTGTTCATGAACATGATTCCGGGAATGGTTCGGTCGCGCCTCAGAATACGCCGTTTCACGGGTCATCGGGGCGCGCGTATTGATCCCTCGATCTTAGATAGAATCGTTACGTTTATTTCCAGAGGAGGGCCCCGAGCCTCCATCAATGGTAATACGCGGACGTGCCAGGATTCGAAACTCGTATCATCCCTTGCCTTTCCCGCCCCCTGTATCTCCCCCCCCCCGCACCCCCCTTTGCGCCCCCTTCGATCCGTTCCATTCTTCCCGGCTAGGGATTTACATAGATCCTTGGGTCAAGCTGCGGATTACAACTCCGGACGTCCTCGTGCGAACGATTTCCTACGGTTCCCGTAGATACATGCTCAAATGGTCGAATTGTTTCGGTTCTCCTTAACAAAGGATCCGATGGTGCTCGTTTCACATTGAATTCTTCTCGTTCGATTAGCTCCCGCTGAGAAATTGGGATTCGTCCTTGCTGTAAACCCCCTGGGGAAACTCGGGCTTGGCAGAGTGCCTCCGGTGAAGATCGTTTCGCTTTTTCTTTTTCTTTTTTTCTTATGAAACATCTGGATTTTAAGACGAGATTTGTTTTGGCCAGACGTGCATTTACATTGCAGATATCCTCTGCGCGACATGGTACTTCTGCAACATCGTTTTTTTCGGACGTAGAATAAAATACTGTGGTGGACGAAAGTACTATCCCTAGCAGAAAATATTCGATCAAAATTGTGAATAAAACTGTTGGAACAATTATTTGGATGTATCTCGAATGTTGCGGTTTAATCCTTGGACGGCGGAGCTTCAGTTCATTTTGATCCGTACAATAAAAATCGCCATGTTTCTGCTCAGTTTCTAGTAAATCATTTAGAAATTATCAGCTGTTTCCTTAAGGCAATAGAATGATTGACTAGTTTAGGAAAAATACCTTGAAAAATACTTTCGAAAAAATTGTTAAATAACATTATAAATGGCCTTGAAGAATATAAGTTCTATAGTTATGTATATACATGATCCGCGATCGGAGAGTTAATAAAGATTTTATTCATAAAGAGAAACATAATTATACATAAAATTATAAACAATTATATAATAAAAAAATTCATAAAAACACTTCTGCACGCGAGGCTGGAACAAAGGATTTTGCACCCTGCATACCAACAGCGTCATTTACAATTAGCTAGACAGAAGTTTGATTAGTTATGTGACGAGTTTGATCATTACATTTAATTTTATATTAATAGAAACGTTTTCCGCGTTGAAAGTATGAGTACTTAGGTACAATGGTAGACATTCGATTTGTAGGATAGAATAATTTGTACCAGGGAAACTGTTGGCACAGTACTTACGTAATTGCGTATATAAATGCTTATAGCTAGAAATCGAAGCAAACAGTTATTTATTGTTCCAAAAAATTATGCTTGCATTTTATGTTTCTTTTTTATCGGAAGAAACGTTACCCTTAAGAACTTTTATAGGCAACATTCTAATGGGAAAGGTATTTTAGAACCTGGGCAACCAAGTTTTATGAAAAAAATTATTTTGGAACATTTATTAAAAGCTTCTTCGTAAAGGACACATCAACGACCTGTGAACAATGAATTATACACGAGAATATTAAAAATGAATAATAGTTGTAATAATTAATATCGTTGTAATGCTACCCATTGAATGCTATTCAGTATTTATGACAATTGTTGAGAACTTTGTTAATACTGTGTGACGACAACGTTACAACTGATAAACAGAATATCTATACTTGATTCATATTTTGGATCATTACAAATTTCTAGACGAGCAAATGATGTACATACATGAATCTTAGATGTGTCGATTTAATGCAAACGACATTGCTCATTATGTAAATAACAATTTATATGTTTAACTATACAGAACAGCGACAATTGAGCAATTTATTTCTTTAAGGATTAGAGACGGAAAGAATACTTTAATGAAAATGATTATATAAAACACTTGGAAATTTGCAGATATTGTAAAAGATAAGTAGATCCAGTATAGTTGTACTGTTATTCTTTTATTCAATGTAAGAAACTACAAAAAGTTTTGTTTGTGTAAATTAACTACTAAGTTACAAAACCATAATCTGCCCAAATATTCCTAACACTCTGAAGTACATTCTGCATTTTGGTGTTTATGTCGCAACCATGCAATCAAACGCCATGTAGTAAGTGTGCTGTCTGTAACAAAGTCTTGCATTTGATACTTTGAAGTGTTTCGAGTTTATAGATAGTGGAATCTAAAGATACGTCTTCTGCTTTAACTTTCGAAGAGTGAACAGAAGAGTCTGCTTGGTTAATGTTACAGCGGTAGAAGTTAGAGCCGGCTGAAGACTGTATAACAGTTTCTGTATTACCACATTTAAGATGAAATTCCGACATCAAATACTTAGGCATTTGTACTTAGCCATCGCAATTGCTTGGTCGTGATAAATTAATAAAATTGAAATCATTTGCTGTAGCCTCGTCGATAAAGTACATATGTAAACGCATTAGTACGAAATATTCAAAATGTTTTTTCCATTTATGACCTTATATGACCTTGAAGGACAGTGTGCCATATACGAATGAATCTGTCTTGACACACGCTTTCAGATGATATAAAAAAGACGTATAGCATTCCATTTAAAAAATTAAAGGTCACCTTAATTTATAAAAAAATAGTGCAAACACTATTTCATCAACACTGTTTCATCTCATTTTTTTCGAATATTTATTATTTGTAACAAACGCTGACAAGTAATAACGTGAACACTTTGTATATACCAGTTCAATTGAGTATTTTTACGTATCTTGATTGAAATAATTATGATTCAGGAATAAGAGTTTATTTCTCTCCGAAACGCTTAGATTTGCTCCTTTATTTTACTTATTATTATTCACCCTACAAAATATACAAAGTGTTTTATTAAAATTTCCGGATTCGTAAAGTGTTTTGGAACAGTTTTGGAGATTCGATTACCGATATAATTACGTATTAAATCAGCGGAACTAGTTTAGCATTTGTTGCCTCTTTAACAGGACATCGCACTGCTCTACATTAGCCAAAATTTGTCTCACTGATTCGAACGTTTCGTATATCTGAAAATAAACTTAGACGAAAGCCGGATTATTTTTAATGGACATCTCTTGAGGGTGTACATCAATAAATAATTCGCTTTTCTCCTCAACTGGAGGATCGGCAAGAGGTTAAGTGGGTTATCCAGCGCAAAAGAATTGAATATTGCCGTGAAGTGGGAGTTTAAGGCATCCAATTAAAAACGAATCCCAGCCGCGGTACACATCCCGACCGAGCAGTGAATGAATTTCCACGTTCATTCCCCGGCTGGAATAATTAGCGTCGTTCCAAGTACCCTGGCACTATCGATTCGTTTCATCTTCGCGTGCTAATTTTTGTTTTCCGTTTACTCGGTTTAGCAGACATCAGATTAGATGGCTCTTTAAGGAGCCCCGAGGAAATGAGCTCCTAATTTTTCATGTTAGTCCATCGTACTTTTCATAGGTATTAATAGATTCGTGTCCTGACACGAATCGGAGAGCCCCGTTACCCTCTTGCGACGGCCAACTGAAATTCTTAATTAATTAATTTCCTCGTCAAGCAGGTCCGTTCCGTTTCATCGCGGTATCAAGCGCTGATAAACCGGACTCAATTGGTTTCCCGAAAATCGACCTTGTTCGCGCGAACAGGTCATTCTCAAGATTTTCCGCAAAAAGGTCGCCCAAAAAGTTCGTAGAATCTAATCAAGAAAATTCGTGGCTTAACTTCACCTTGACAACCAAAAAATGTTTAACTTTTTAATACATAATCCTGTACATCTTGACGAGAAAATACCAAAAATCGAAGTTTTAAGGTGAGGAAGTCACTGGTTCAAAAATTATGCGTATTTAAAGATAAGCGATTACACTTTGTTCTGGGACAAGCTATCATCGAACAGTAATTAAGATATAGAGAATCATATACAGGGTCTCAAAGAGAAGATCCAAGTTGGTTGGGATTAGGTCCTTTGGGGGGGGGGGGGGGCGAGTCAGACCGGCCCGTCCACACTTGCAAATGTACGTTATCGACATCAGCGCGTGCATGTGGTGCTAACCAGCGGTCCTGTTCATCAAATGACGCGCAATACCGAGCACACACCAACATGGCGGCGCCCCTATCTGTCAAGAGCACTTCGTCGGTCCCTGGGGACCGACATCAAACTTTCCATTCAGGCGGCGTCGATCCACGAGAACCGACACTACAGTTTTCGTTTAGACGACGCGTCGGTCGACTCGGGGAGGTGACTTCTGTTTAGACACAAACTTACAATATACTAGAAGTGTGAACGGAAAGTCCATACATACAAGCTCCGCTCTTAACGTATTAAAACGAAAATTTCGATGTTCGGCATTTTCTCATCAATATGTACAGGATTATATAGTACAAAGTTAAAGATGTCTGGGTTGCCAAGGTGAAGTTTAACAAAATTCGTTGCTTCAATTTTATTCCAAGTCGTTGGTATTCCCTTCAAAGCAGTCCCCTTCCGAATGTATACACTTGCTCCAGTACATTTCCATTGCTCAAAATAGTGCTGGAAATCTTCCTGTGGAACGCTGTTCTGGACTCTCGTCGTTTTCCCTTATATCGTTTCAACGTAATACCCTCCATAATATTTTGATCTTCGGGAATAAAAAGTAGTCACATGAGGTTAAGACCAATTAATATGAAGGGGAATTAAGAACGCCCCGTTAAAACGTGCGAAAAATTCACGGACAAGAATTGATACGTGAGTCGACGCGGCACGTTGCCGTAATGGAAAATCCATCGATTTCTTTTCTTTCTCTTTCTTCTTGAAACCTAATGCTTGCTGGCTTCACAGTGCTATCTCCATACGCTTGTTTTAGTATATCAATCACTAGAGTTCCCTTCTTCCCGAGTTTCACGAGAAATTTCACAATAAAACGTTGTTCCTTAAAAAGGTCACCAGATATTTTTCAAAACGGTTAACGACCAAAAGAAGCATGGGCGTACTAGACACGTTTCCATACGCAAACGTCTTATCTCAGGCTCGCAAAACTTTAAGTTTGTTTCTGTAAACAAACTTATCTATATAAGACTATAAACAATGTTTCTCGCCCTAACAAATCGCTACAGCGTTTCCAAGATAACGGTAAAAAAATCACTCCGCGAATTTGTTTGTACAGAATAGCGTACCCTCGATTAAATATTTATGACAAATTGTTCGGCTATGTTCTAGTTCATATGAATGGGGGTTACGTATGCGGACGACGTGTTGATAAACAGCGGGACGGTCATTGTTTTTGTGTTTTTGATTGAGTCCAATCACGACGATATTCAACGCCCGGCTTCGCGTCGATTCGCACGGACCCGGTGTTTGTTTACAGCACGGTAAATTCGCGCACTTTCGCTGACAAATTTTTTTTTCAACGTTGAAGAATTCGTAACGATAAATCGACGCCGTCCTCGACGGAATATAAACTTCCCCGGGCTGTGGAAGAAGGTGCGATTTACGGCGACGAATCGACGCTACGAAATTAATGGCCCCGAGAATTTTCAACGGAGAATTACTTTCTTCACTTACCCGGACGTAAAGCACATTTATATTTCATTCCGATAGCTATTTATCGCGTGAATATAATTGCAACGCACGAAACGCAAGATAGCATCAAGAAGATGACTCCCGGATAGCAATATGGTCGGCTCGACCTTGCCCCGGATGATTAGATCTACTATGAATTATAAATGTTGCAGCACTTTAGTTGCGTTTTAATTGCGTTCAGTATGAACTTAAAAATTGATTGATGGAGATTATGGCGTATGAAACTTTCTCGCAATTCTTTTTCACCTGCGCAGTTAAAGGAGCAGTAAATTCTTGTCGAATATTTAACAAATGATTACTAGACAGCGGATCTTTATGGAAAATAAAAATTTTCTACCGGAATTGCAACAAATTGGAGTTTTAGTGTTTTCAATTACACCTACCCATTTTGTCATAAATGCATAAAATCCTCTGTCTAATGATTACTTAAGCTGCATGTCCGTTGAAATTTGTATTCGCAAATCGTTATTTCATTTCTTCAGTGCGATTCAATACATACATTCGAGAACACAATTCTAACAATATTTGATGGTTATATCTTGTATTCAAAATCTGGCATAAGATTAAATGAAAAATCAACAGAGGTACCCCAGTGAATGGTAATTATCCAAACTTTATCATTTATAATTTAAAACGAGTCTAGAATGATTGTTACAAGATTTGTTGTCACAAAGTTACAGCAGTTTAAATATCGCCATTCTTCGACAAAGTAGCACGCCAGTGTGCATTAAAAAATAGTGAATTGTCATTGTTGTATTTTTATCTTATCTGTATTAAATTACAATTATACTTTAGTTTCTTTGAAATTGATAACACCAGTATCTTAGTTTTCATATTATTTAGCGACATTAATTAAAGAAGTTTCGTTTGCCAACTCCGCTCGAAAAACTGGTTACACGACATACACTTTCAATCTCATCTTCATTCCATCCCCACATCCACGATAAATTTAATTTTCCCATACGAGGCTCTAGACTTTTAATTACCACGAATTCCGAAGCAGGTCAATTTGCATAATCGCGATCCGATCCCATCGAATACAGGTAATATTGGTGAGTCAACTTTCCACAGTGGCGGAAATACAGAAATTATGAAATAAGTTTCATCTCGAGGACAGCTGCGCAACCTCGGAACGAACCTATTAAAACACAATTCATTAAAATCTCGAACTGTATGTGAGTTCTCGTACGCGAGTGGAAGTAGGTTAAAAAACTGGTTTAAACGTTCCACTCGGTGTAACAGACGGGAAATCCGATTTGCGCAATTAGATACGGTTTTCGGTATCAAATAATTAGCTTCCCTTGGTATTATGTCTAAGCATTTAAATAATAAAATACCAAAAAGCATTTAAACAATAAATTTCACATTCTCGAGAAATTCTCGATATATAAATAGTGATCATTTCGTAAAAAAATTATGATAAGTACAACAATACAATTGGAATCATTTCAAAGCTTGAAACCTCTCCTTTCGTTACGCATCGTTAAATTTTTTTTTTTTCGTAAAATCGTTTTGTCGAAAAAAGTATGTGTCGAGAAAAACGCGTATAAAATGCGCCGACACCGTTACTCATTTCAGTGAATTTCAGCATAACGTTTCGGAAAAGTACTTTTAAGATTCTATACTTTTACAAACTCCAATAAAAAAAAACCGATCGAATTTTCTTCCAGTCTACACAAGACTTTCCCTTAAAGGGAATTCCGTTGCGACAGTGGAGCTGACTCCGCTCCGGAAAAAATGTAAAATGAACCGGCGTTTATTGTGTGCTTTGCGGCTTCAGCGGGTCTCAGCGCCCTCTTTTCACGAGTACGCCTCACTGTCGATGGAGGATCGCTAATTGATTGCTTAATAGAATCCTTGTATGCTAGTGGGTGCGGGGGTTCGGAAGCGTTAGTCTACAGATTAAATTTTTTCAGCGAAATCTTTGCGATTCAAATCATTCCTATCTGTTGATTTAATCTATCAATTTGCATAATCTGGAATATATGAAAAATAAAGTAAACTAAATATCATTCGTAATCACTAGTCTGCAGTTGTTATGCGGAATAAAAATGTGCTGGATTACAGGAAGTGTTCTGTAGAATCTTTACGCGAAGTAAAAGTTCTTTCTGTCAATTGCAATATTTTAACCTCAATATTCCGAAATTCGTTTGATCTTTGCATTGCTCGAAGTTACACCCAGCCAATTTATATGTAAATGCATACAAATCCGCAGTGTAGTTATTGTGGTATCGAAAACTTTCGTAAACCAGTTGGCCAGTATATTCTAGGGACTTCCGGGATTAAAAATAGCTAAACAATCGATGTTTCCGTCTACAAGACGGAAAATCCTTGTCAAACTCTGGAGAGGTAGATTTTCTGGTCAACCTAGTTTAAAATTATCTCGATCGGAAAAAGTACATTGATATTGGGACCATTGAACCGAATGTTTTATTGAACCGAATGAATATTTTAATTTTTATATCATCAGCACAGGAATCATTCGCATCGTATATGATGCATCATTTCTTATTTAATTATGTTGAACATAGAACCATTAAAATTGCAATTGAGCTATTGGTTGGTGCATATGAAATGTCCGATTTTAGAATGCAAATGTAATTAAGCCTTTTGATCTAGAAATATTATTATAGCCACTAGACTTCAGAGCTGCTCAACATGCCTACATATTCGCGGGCGAAGGAGCCCGCTGATGCCCGTGGTCACAGTTACGGACAAGCATAGTCGCCAGATGAGGGGATTGAGCATGAATTGAGGGGAAAAAGTTACCCTCTCTCTCCCAGTACCGGGATAGTCACGTGACATTGTGACACAGACACGACAGAGACGGAACGCGTCGCGTGACCAGGCCGTGGCGGAAACATGGGGGGATAGAGCGATAGAAGGGGAAATTAGAGTGGGGGAATAAGTCTTGATCTGGCGTGTGGCGACAACGCGTGTGACAAATACATGCAGCGTTGCCGTCAGGGGCGTGTCTTCGTGCTCGCCGTTCTGTGTATGCCCAGGGCAAGAAAATCGGTGCCCGTACGGTCAGACGATGAACAGCTCTGGTCTACAGGTTAATTATACATATGTATACAATAAGCTCGTGGTACAAAGCTGATCTTTAAGGGCCCGGTCTTCGTAGATTCAGAAAGCGATAAGGTAGAGTGACTACATTACCGTCAAAAAATGGTTTTACGTGCCTCAAGTTTTCGTCCTTATATAAGAATATTTTGTTGCTGGTAAAGGACTCATTCGAAAGAGGAAGATTCAATCTAGCGCGCGCTGGTCATGAGCTGACGAGATTAGAAGTAGCGTTAGAAGTAGGCCAAAAATTGACGATGCGCATGCCGTGGAATCCAAGCATTTTTGTGCCATTGGGTGAGCTTTCTGGATGAAATCGAGAGCAGTGTGCACTAGAAAATATCTCCAGCTACAAACTTGAGCACGTTTCTGGCGTCAGAATTCATGATATCGATAATACAGAGCAAAAAATGTGACAAGTTTAGACAGAGACTTAAGATACGTCGGATCAAGACCAAGACGGATCTTGAGTCTGTGCCTGAAGGCTGTGAATGGAAATTATTAATTAACTTTAATTATTAATTACTAATTAAAGTCACATGACTATCCCGGGCCTTTAAGGTTCCATGTCCAGTTTTTATTTAGACATTTAATTTTGATTCTAAATATTTATTTCACTGTTCGTCAAAATGATTGTTATGTATTCTTCCTATATGGGTGGGGAAGTGAACACATTGACGATAACATTATATGGTCAAAATGTGGCGGTAGATACACGCACTATTCGTCAATGGTAGAAAAAAATAAAAAATGAAAAATCTCGCAAAAGAAGAACGTCAACGGCCATAAAATTCAATTTCTATTCATACAATTCAAAAAGTTGTAATTCGTTGACAAAACGTATGGATTACAATGGTGTTTACCTTGATCAATAAGTTTTATTTAGGGAAAGCAATGTTACGTTAACGTTAAAAATCGGGCAATTTCCATTTGCAATTACGCAATATTAAGTCCATGCAGTGTACATCTCTTTTATAGTAAACGGTTCGTGTCATTATATGCTTTCCCCAAATTAAGCGGGCAGAGATGCTAAATATTGCTCAGCGCTTAACATTGTGGAGCGTGCAGTTTATTTTGAGCTATTCGATTCTGATGGTAAACGGAATTACGTGCGAGTTGCTTGATAGACTGTTTATGAAGTAAAGTTCACACGCGGTAGGTGTGTTTCCCGTGCAGGTATTCATATGAACGAATAAGTAGAATATTGCATATGTTTGACGTTTCTAGGTTATTTGAATACGTCGCATAGTATCTTCCGCGACGCGGAGTATTTGAATACTTACCAGCCATTGAATATTTACAATGTCCTGGTTTATCCTTTCATTCTACGTCAGTTTACTCTCCGCGCATTCTCTCCGCGTTTTCTAAAATAGCTCGCACGAAAATAATGGGAGAGTTGAAATTGACGGGCGACGTTATCTTTGCGAACGCCAAGTACAATGGGTCTTGTTTCGGAATTATGCTGTTCAGAAAACAAATTGATCAACCATACGAAATAAAAAGTTCGCCAATCTATTTCGGTATCGACATTCGTCCTGCCCAAATAATCTATTTCAGTCCCAATTTTTAGAGAATCATTAAAGCTTCAGAAGAGAATCAATATTTCAAAGTACGAAATGTTTTACGATTGCTACTACTAAAATTGCCTCGAAATTCCCTTAAATAGTCATAGTCATAAATCGTTCATATTCGCATCCGAATTTTTGCACAAGACAGTTTTGAAAATGAAAATAGCTGCGCCAATAATTATATATGTTTAAGTAGCCCAATTTTTATAGAGTAAGTTGGAAGTTGATACCTGTTTTCTCTTTTTACATCGAAAGTTACAAGTTATGATGAAATATTAAAATTTTTATTTTTATTTTTTTCATTTTATAATAATTATAAGCTGTAAATATCGTGGATAATTTTAACTGAAGGGGCAGGTTCCGAACGAAAATTGTGCAGACATTTCTCCTATTTTTATTTTATACAAGAAGTATTCGTTGCGTTTCTTATAATTCTTCGAAGTGTATAAGAAACCAGTACACTGTGTCATTCTGTATGAATCAATCCTAAACTGGAAACTCTGTGATTTTGGGATTACTGGACCAATACATTTCGATGCCCTTGTCCAATTGTAAATTAGATGTGCTTGATGCAAATTCTGCTATGATATTTCTTAAAAATCAAAATTTCTTTAAAGTGGTTTGTTTGGGGCTAGGAGAATATTAAATTGAAAATTTCTTTATCTATGGAAATGCACTTTCCCAGTGAAAGCTTTATCTGTCTAATTTCTTGCAGTATAACATTAATTATCTGAGGCATTTATAGTAAAGTTTGCAGACCATAATGAGGACTTAGATCAGAATGAGCAGATGAGAATGTACAGTGGGGAGCAAAATTAAGTGGACAACCTAATCATTTTAAGCTTACACTACCTTAATCATTTCATAGCAACGGTCTTCAAAATGTAAGCGTCAGAAATACAGTCGAGCAATCCGTAACAGATTCAGTTGGAGGTGTCCGTACAGGAATATCTTGTTAATAATCGCGTCACGTTGGTGAGCAGTGTTATTATGTGTCCAAATCGCAGGCACGAGATCAAATTGCTTAAAAGCAGCTTAAGCCAGGATATTAGAATACGCAAGACTGGTTGACAATCTACGAGAATACTCATTGCATAATTATCGTGTATGTGATATGTTGCTCTGTAAATGAGCGTATGTGCTCTGCGTACGTACTCGATCCACAAATCTGAGATAATTGGATGATCCGTATCACAGTGCCCTTTAGGTGGTTGCATTGATACCAAGGGGATGTTGCAACGATTGCCACGATTATCGTATTTTCTCTCTAATGATAAAAGGACCAGCTGGAAATAGCGTAATAAGTGTTGGGAAGTGTCCGTAATTACACATAAATTCGAAAACAGCTGCCCCCAATTGACAGAACATCGATTTATGACTGCAATTGTAGCCTATTATCGTTCTTCATGTAATTTATACACCTTTTACGGTCACTGCACCCTTAAAAATAGCTACTCTTCGTGTCTGTCACGTGACGAGATAGTTATTTCTCGTATCTATTGTTAAAACACACTAACACATTTTAACTTGTTCATTTGCGAACAATTAATTCGTTATTCAGCAAGTGTGGATTTTTATGCAATTTCTCATAGCATTGGTACAGCGAGAAGTTTCCAATAATAAAAATGAACCATTTCAATGGTTATTCATACACCTACGTAATTAATGTTTGTATAACAAATATATACGAATTTTTTTGTAATTATGGGTGTTCATTTACTTATTATTCCCTACATATTTCTGAAACCTTATAACGGCAAATTAAGTACCATTTGTTCTGGCTATTCCAACATTCTCTAATTAATTCACAGAGTCTACAATATAAGATAATTTTTTAATTTTTAATTTGGACATAAAATATTCTTTTGAGAATAAATGATAACATTATCTGAGAAATAATGATAGAAAACAATAATAAGTAATTGAACGTAAAATTGATTAAACATTTTAACTTTACTGCAAATTCAATTTCAGGTTTGCAAATACAAAAATAATCAGCAGCCAGTAAAATAATTAGAGCTTGAAACTTTTATGCTGATTCGAAACACTATGTTTAGTTAATTAGAAAATTAGCGCGCAACGCATTTTGGTAGCAATATTCTTGATTAAATGTTGCACATTCACTTTAATTTGACCAAAATAGTCAGCTGAATACCGTTGAAACAAACATTTGTTTTAATTGACTTTAATAGACGTATGTGTCGAGAATGTTGCAATCAATGTTTGAAACACTGCAGAATTTTAAGTTATTAAATTCTCATACAAATCCAATATCTGACTGTTTCACGGATTACAAACAAAGGTTTGCGACACATTAATCATAAGCCCTTACAATTGTAATTGATCGAAAAGTCAAATTTCCAAGGAAAATTTCATTAAATTTTCAGGTGATTAAACTAACCCGTAAAAGTGTACATTTGCATATCGTATAGATCTTGCAGTTTATTAATAACTTGAAATGAAAAATTGAATTTTTTCTGTACTTATACTCATATTATTTAATAATCGAGGTATATGGCTTCCTGCAGAAATGTGAAGCGTGTGTAATTATCGGCAACGTGTGAACAATACGAAAGCAAAAAATAGATATCTTCAGTTTAATTAATTTCGCCGTTCGGGAAATACTACCGGGTGTTCGGCAACAGGTGGGGCAAGGTTCGACGCATGAATCTTCACGATGACGTAAAATGAAAATTAAGAGTCGCGAAATTGTTGTTTTTGCGTTGCTTTCAAGTTATTAAAAATTAAAATTAACCAACAGCAGCGCATTGGAACATTATAATACTATCTATCTGACTTAGTACACGTATGACACTATTGTTGGATCACAGAAATCTCAAGTTGTTAATAACTAGAAAAAAAAACAAAGCCGTGGACTCAATTTTTGTGCCCCTAATTTCTGTCGTATGTTGCGACCACTTAAATTTTCGAACACCTGTTGTTCAACACCCTATACATTACGAAACAAAAACGGTGATTTTAGCTGTAAAAATTTACGTAAAATTGCGTAATTTCGAATTAATTAATTGGTGTTTAGTGGAATTTTCTCGATGCCTTTCGAAACTTCAGACGAACTTACAAAATGTAGTTCGTCCACTCAAAGTAATTGTTATAATTTCTATGGACAAAGCTCCTTTGTTCGTTTACCAAGAATAATTAGTTCACAGGAAGAACATTTCCAGTTACAGATATTGCAAATTTTTTGTTTTGGTGCGATTGAAAACTGCATGATCTCGTAAATTTCGTTGATCTACAAATATCCCGTACAGAACAGAAGCTTCCGAACAAATAGTTTCCACGTTAATCGAAAGCCAGTTGCCGCACAGTATACGAACCCATTCCAGTTTACGAAAGCTCGCGATAAAGTCTCAGAACACTATAAGGAAGTTCTTCTGAAATATGTGCAGACCATGGAGCTTGAAAATCTGCTCGTTTAGTTTTGCGAGGAAGAATTTCGACCGAGATCCAGTAAGCGTCAGAGAAAATCTTCAAAAGATTTCCTCTGTGACATTTCACGCATTGATGGCATACTTTTTGATCTTTAATTTCCTCGCAAAATTACAGTGAGTTCCCGATATAAGTCACTTGCGCGGTTCTGGCGAGGGACATTTAGACGAAATCTGTGGTTCTCGCCGAACGTTACATTTGAAATACAAAGTGCACGCTGGAAATGTAAATGTTACTATCCGTCTATCCGCCTACTCAGAATTCGACATTTTTCCATATTTTGGTATAAAAAATATAGTATTTCACTTACACAAGCAAAGTTGACCTTCAAATTTCTGAAACGCTTTGGCCTATAAAAAAATAAATACATTACATAATGTACCCGTACAAACCATGCAAGTTTTGTGTACAAAACATTTTCGTACAACGCATAATTTGGAAGTTATAGAGGTGTGCGAGTTACGTGGATCAATCTGTAGATAATTATAATTTTTCAACGTACGATTTTTCCGTTATAAATATTTTCGTGCATCAAATCGTCCGTGTCGAAGTTTGTAATTTCACCTTACAAAATCTAAGACTAATTTTTGCTTTTTGATTTTAGACAATTTTACGAAGATTCGCGTGTTTCAGTAAATACAGTATGAAATAAAACTTCGTCTTTGAAATCAAATTATGCCGGACTACGTCGGAAAAATGATTGTTACAGCTCTATGCCAGTTACTTCGCTTGTAATGAATTCGTGAAAACACTTCATTGTTTGTCCGAATTAACGAGCACCCTTAAAATTGATTGCGTCTGAAAAAAACTTTGTACATCTGTAAATACGTTTTGCAAATTACTTTTTCGAGTATTTCAAACGCCGAAGCAACTCGTGCACGCAAATGATACGACGCTTCGTGCGAGCATAATCACGTAACAAGCAAAACTTTTGCCATTTTTCCGAAACATGAACCAATTGCTACGTTCCCTTAAGGTAAACGATATCGACGCACGGATATTGTATGAGCACATTGCAAATACGAACAATCCGAAAATCGGCTGGCTGGAGGGGATTCCGGAAATGAATGTTTATAGGTAGCAGCTTGCGTCTGAGAGTGTGTCTCAGCTTGTACGAGGATCAATATTTCCTTTGGAAGACGATCCACGTCTAATTATCGTTTACTGGCTGAACAACAGGATCGTTACGTGTTACGATTCAGGAAAGCTATGTGTAATATCGCAGGAATTTAGCCTGAACGGTTCGTTATGATACTGGAGAGGTTCCGCTACTGGATCCCGGTTTTCTTGACGTTCCATCGTGTTCAGAACTTCAAACGCGAATGTATGGAGTATCCCAGTGAAGCGCCACCATTTCAAATAAGAAGTAATCATTGCTGGACCTACATGATTGTGGGGAATTTATTTCGCCGAATAAATCCTTGTAAATTACCAAACGCACGGCACAGTACCGACGAGAGAAACTTTATTTTCAACAGACCGCTGTAATCCGGCTGGGGAATGAATAAACTATTCTTGATTAAACCAGTTTATTCACTCAAACGCTTCTTGTTCAGTCCGGTTAGAACTTCCAGGATTACAATGTAAGGATTCTCAAAACTATCTTGACTGGCAGTGATCGATTTTTTGTTGTGCTCGGTGGTTAAAATTGGAATAGCCTTCATTCGGTAATATTCGAATAGACGAATCTTGGTGTTTTAAATACAGAATTAAATACTTTAAATATTAAAATAGGCTAAAATATGAATGAGTATATTATCGTATAGGGTAAGGGACCCAATTACTGTGGAGGTATCAATTATTGTGCCTATATTAATTATACTTAATTTTAGAGTATAATGAATATTAAAAGAGAGATATATAACGTATATGTATATTAACTTATTTTAATGAAAAAAATTGAATATCTCTTGTTTAATATTCATTATGCTTCAAAATAATTAATATAGGAACAGTAATTTTCACTCCCTCAGTAATTAGATCCCCTACCATACGTACTGAAATGATTAAAGGAAGAAATACACTTTTTCTTGGTCCTAGTAACTTACAAATTGATACAGAAAATTTTTATTTTGCATAAAGATCTACTGTCTACTGGCAACGTATCAAAACGCAATAATTCTTATTAGATTACAAATTATTCTGTAATTTGTATAAAGTCGATTTAGATTCTAGAAGTCGATTTTTGATTCTAAGATTGTGTACTCGCATCTCGAAAAAATACCGTCCCTTAAATGAACACAAGCAAAATTTTATTCAAAGTATTATCGTTCGGAATATTCTGGGTACGATCAAAAATATGCAAAGCTCTAAAGAAATGTGTGGGTGTTTTCCCCAAAGCTGTGACATCAATAGATACTTAGCTCTAGGGAAAACAGACCTATAAATCCTTCTGAATGTCCTCGCGTTGTCAGGTTTCACGATATGTTAATTGCCGTTGAGGATGGGTCGACGGAAAGTGTCCCGAGAAAGTTTGAATAATTCGATTGCCGTTAAGGTCTTTACCTAACAATAAGATAGAGTACTTTCCTCAAAAACAACACTGTCCGAATCAATTTCTTCTCTCCTACGTGAATCCTACATCGAAAACGTCCGCATCGATCATAAACTGACGAGTGAAAATAATTTCTGGTTCGTACAAACAAAATCAAACAAACAACTAATTCGAGAAACGAATGAATTTCGTCGAAATTTGCTGGGTTCTTTTAAATCTTATTTACGATGGATCAGTAACGCTCATTATAGTAGATCCTGTTTGAAATCTTCATTCCAAGTCCAAGTCCAAGTCATTATTATGTAGCAAGAAAATCTGAAAATCCATTAAAATTGAAGAATCCTAGGCGTATATTACATCGCAAGGCTATATTACACCTTGGCAACCCAAAAATTTTTGAACTTCTTACCATGTATAATCGTGCACATCATGACATCGCTTAAAACTTCGATTTTTGGCATTTTCTCGTCAAGATGTCCAGCATTGTACAAAGCAAAAAGTTAAAAAATGTCTGGGTTGCTAAGGTGAAGTTAAGCCTTACGATGTAATATACATACGTCTGGGATTCTTAAATTTTAATGGATTTCCAGATTGATAAATATTAACCCCTTGCTATATAATGTAATAATAAACTTGGTCTTGGACTTGAAATGGAAATTTCAAACAGGATCTACTATAATGAGTGTTACTAATGTCTTTTATATAAAAATAAAATTGTATTCTGCTATGAATATTTAAGTTGCAAAATAAATCTAGTCGTGAGGCGTTTAATTAAAAACTGTTCCAAGTCAAAATAAAAGTTCTATAAAACACCATAATATTGACGGATGTTACGTTTGTCTTACGCAAGCCACGCTAAAATTATATTACAATTATTATATTTTATTTAATGTCGATTGAACCCTTCAGACGGGGTGTTAAATTAAACAGATAAATATTGACTTATACCACTTTTACATTAAACGGCACACATGCAATAAATATAAATTTTCTTTTCTGATTAGTTGGGGAAAAATTGTACGTGAAGGGATTGATGAAACTACAATAGAAAACTGAAGCTTAAGTGTTCTGCGAAACTAAATTACCGTACTCGGTAAATTCACCGAAACTTTGTATTTGGTAGCACGGAATGGACGATGACCGCGACCCTAACTTCCGAGATGATCGAACCGTGTTCCCGGAAGTCTATAGGATAAGGATTTCGTCTGAAAATATAAAGAGGTTAGGCTTAGTCTCTGCTTGACCCGTTTACGTTAACTCGCCCCATTCACAGACGAGTTTCTAAAGTACTTTGCAAAGTTGTGCAGGCTGCTAGGTAGGTTTATAAGTATAAGTAGCAATAAGTAAGTAAACGAGTGGATGAGTATATGTACCCGCGGCTATGTAAAGCGTTCGCCGAGACGGGATACTTAAGTCAAGGGCCTTTCGTGTTGCAGATTTACCCAGGTTCGGCAAACCGTTGAACAACGTGACGATCTCGGTTGGTCGCGAAGCCATTTTCACCTGCATCGTCGAAAACCTTAGCCAGTACAAGGTAAGACGCGTTCTCCACACTCGAGCATCCCCATTACCACGCGCTGCTGCAACTGTTCCACGATTATGGCCGCCATATTATACGCGTAGACTGACTTTAATAGACGCCACGATTTTACCAAAAGCTCGGACAATCAGCGACTACATACGGTGGAACTAAAAACTATGTGAACACTAAATTTCTGATTCTCTCAATAATTGTCAATGTTTCACCAGTGGTAGTTTTGTAAGAAATATTACAAAAATGAACTTCGACTCATTTTAGAGCTTGAAGCTTCTTCTTTCGAAGAAAATTCCCGATTTTTTTCTAACATATTTCCGCATAATGTAGTGGGTGGGAAACTGAAGACCCATTTTTCCTCGAAAATCCTGTGAATTGAAGCTTCTGTGAAAACACAGTTCTATACGTATACTCCCTAATTATGTAGAAAGAAATAATATACTAATGTATATTTTCATAACTGCACTTAAAATGGAACGCTGATTTTAAAAGCTTGTTAAAAATAGAAACATGCTGTTTCTCAATGAAATCGACAAATATCTTGTTGGAATTTATTTCATAAATGTAGAACAAAATCAATTTATTATTTCTTTAAAAGGTAGGATCGATTGAACCGGCTATTCACCTGTATATGCATACATTGTATCTACAGTTAATACAGGGTGAATTCGATAAAGCAGGACACCTAAATATCTCCGTTACTTTTCATTGTACAAAAAAACTTCGTAGGACAAAGTTACACTGTTTGAAGGGCCACATATAACGGTGTAAGGGAAAACAATTTCAAGGTCATTTTTATGAGATTTCAAGGTTATCGATGTGTTTTTAAATGGAATGATATATTTTCGTTAACGTAATGTTGTAGCTGACAAAATAACGAATTCATGCATGCAACACAATATGACCTTCAAATGCCTTCAACCCAGAAAAATGGTATAAATAAAATTCAACGTGTAAGATTCATTTGATGTATTTCTGTTACGCCAAATGTTCAAAAATACATCCCTTGAGCTGCTATACATTCAAATGTATCGCAATACATAACATAATAACAGATTCGGTGTTGACAGGAGGACAATTATGATATACATATCTTCACCTATACGTTCGTACAGAATCGTGTTTATCCACTACTAATTACTCAGAAGACCTTCTTGCTATCAGATTTCCACAGTTTCTAAGATTTCTAGATCAGTTTATCGATGAACGTTTCACAATGCGTTACTCGAAGGAAGATAAGATTGATATGATTTTCATTTATGGAGAAAGTCGACAGTGTTTAAGAGAAGCCGTGAAGTTGTACAAGGACCGATTTCCTAATCGTAATTGTCCATCAGTTTCCGTTTACTCCAATTTGATAAATAAATTCCGTGAAACTGGTAATGTCGAAAATAAAAAATGTACAAAGGTGAGGACTGTAAGGAATGAAGCAAACACAATTAATGTTCTGGCAGCAGTGAATACAAACCCTCATGCTAGTACGAGGCAAATCGCACGAGGAAGTGGCATTAGTCAAAAATGTGTAGTGCAAATACTCCAGGAACACAAATTTCACCCCTTTCACCTATCAATTCATCAAGAACTTCATGGTAGAGACTTTGTAAATCGTGTAAACTTTTGCCAGTGGGGATTGAGACAATTGATAAACGATAGAGCATTTTTTAATCAAGTATTATTTACCGATGAAGCTTCGTTTACAAATCACGGGCAAATAAGTTTAAAAAACCTGCATTATTGGTCATCTGAAAATCCGCGGTGGTTACGGACAATCGATAAACAAAGATCATGGTCCGTCAATGTTTGGTGCGGAATTTTAGATAACCAAATAATTGGCCTCACTTTATTACCGGAACATTAAATGCAGAAAAATACATTGCATTTTTACGAGAATCGTTACCAATTCTCCTGGAAAATACACCCTTGAACATTCGTGAAAATATGTGGTATCCACATGACGGATGTCCGGCCCATTCTTCCCGTGTCGTAACACAATTCGTAAATAACAAGTTTCCAAATCGTTGGATTGGACGTAACGGACCCGTATGATGGCCAGCTCGCTCACTAGACCTTACACCCCTTGATTTTTATCCATGGGGAAAACTGAAAGACGATGTTTATAGTGAACCACCAACGACTATAGACGACATGAAAGAAAGAATCGTCCAGGCTTGTGCGTCGATTTCCTCAGAAATGAATTACACAGCAGTACGTTCTGTAACTTCACGGCTGAATGAATGTATAGCAGCTCAAGGGAATATTTTTGAACATTTGACGTAACAGAAATACATCAAATGAATCTTACACGTTGAATTTTATTTATACCATTTTTCTGGGTTGAAGGTCATTTGAAGGTCATATTGTGTTACATGCATGAATTCGTTGTTTTGTCAGCTACAACATTACGTTAACGAAAATATATCATTCCATTTAAAAAAACATCGATAACCTTAAAATCTCATAAAAATGACCTTGACATTTTTTTCCCTTACACCGTTATATGTGACCCTTCAAACAGTGTAACTTTGTCCCACGAAATTTTTTTGTACAACGAAAAGTAACGGAGATATTTAGGTGTCCTGCTTTATCGAATTCACCCTGTATACATTGTATGTTGTCCCCAGGATGGTACGCTCGATCTTCAGTTGTTAATATTGGACTGTTGCTCCTCTGTTTCGATCTCTTGTGTTTCATTCGCAACGTTTCTTTCGCTGGATAAAGACGTGTCTCACAAGGTGCTTATAGAGTTACTATTCTGATATAAATCTTATTTCATATTTTATAATAGTGTGGTTTTCTTTAATACCCATACTTCCAATATATCTTGTACCTTTTAAATGGACATTGCATTATGTTAATTTCCGATATCGAATGTGATCCATGTTGGGTACGTACGAATTTCGGCCGAAAAATAATTATACTAAAATTAAAATTAAGTTTATGGGAAATTCCCTGTGAACATTCAAAATCTTTTCTAATGATAAATTATACAAAAGAAATATTTTTTAACTTGTCTACACCAAAAAATTGTGAAAGTAAATGAGATCGAAAGTATAATATTTTTCTAATAATGTAATATTAGAAGTACCGAGCACAGTGTAATCTTGTAACCAGTATACGTTTATCTTTAGCCTTTCTAGTTTCGTATAAGACAGCAACTTCTTGAAGTTCTGTTTGCCAGATTGTACTGTAGTATCTGCAGTAGAATGTATAGAAAATGTAAAGAATTTAAAATAATGACATGCTTTACGATGCATCTGAACTACGTCTTCCCACGCCTACCATTTTTCCTTTTCACGACCAGGCCACTCCCTCTGGGATCATTTCAGGCTTGTCAAGTTAGACTTGATTGAAACCTAGTATGATAGATTTCGCAGCATCCGTTTATTACGCTCTCGTATGTGCGTAATAGTTGGTAATGGCTGCTCCATTATCAAGATTAACTGGGAGTCATTTTTTTAGATTGTTACGTACGGAGAAGTTTTCTCCGCGTTTATCTCGATTAGAATTTTACTAATCTTTTTTCTAAGAACGAAAAATGTCTCAACCGACCCATTTGTTTATAGAAGGGATGATTATGCCCCAGCTGGACGCAGTCGGCACGAAGCATGTTTCAGTAACAATAACGTACGATTTCCTAATATGGAAATCTTGAGAAAATTCCCTTCTGGAATCTGTCAAGATTGTCTCTGACAAGAAACATCTTGGCCAACCCTTCGTTTAACTTTATAAACAGAGATCCAGCGGCAAACTTTCAACTCATTGGAAACGACAAATACGAGTACGTGACCCTATATTAAAAACAGACATCCCCTCTCATTTTTAGGGTATATAAACCCGTTCATTTTCATCCTCTTCGGTCAATAATTGTGCAGTAACGTGTACAGTTACGTATTCGTAAGAGTCAGTACCAGTGAGATCGGCCTAAAATTCTCTTTCGTATCAATAGACCTGATAGTTCAGTAATAGTTCTATTTCGGTATTCAGTAACTGCTCTTAGACCCCGCATTTCCAGTGCGTCAACACCGAGCATCTTAGGTAAAATTACTTTTATTATACATTCAATCGCGACACCATTGTTTGTTTCGTTTGTCATTATTTTATCGTCCAATATGCTAATCTAGAAATTGAACGTTCTTTATCGTTCGGATTGTATCGATTAAATTATATTAGATACCAGGCCTGCTAACTATCATCCTATCGACTCCCTGCTTTTGCATCAGGTTCGTTCGTGACATACCATAGTCCAACCAGAGATTCCTTCAACCTAGCGGCTCCCCAATTTCGCATTAGGTTCGTCTGTGAATCATCCAACCTCCCAACGGCTCCCCAATTTCGCATTGGGTTCGTTCACGAAGTTTTACCCCCCCCCCCCCCCAGCATCCCACCGGTTTCGCACCGAGTTGGTCTGCGTTTGACTCCATTCCTAGAGGCTCACTGACTTCGCGTCAGGTTCGTCCTCGACTTCTATGATCCTAGCGGCTCCCTGATTTCGCATCAGGTTCGTCCGGGTACCTAACTAACAAATTGAAACCATATTCCTGGGGTAATAACCATTCGCCGGCCTCTCGCGCTGCTCGCGGCCCTGGCACGTAACAAGATTCTTATTTATTGATGCAGTTTGAAATCTTATAGAATATGTTAACGTGCATGTCAGCTAATTAAATTGATTTTATGGATTTATGACTAAAATTAGTAGCTATAATTTGAAACGGTAGAAAGATTATAAGAATCTAAAAGTATTGATACATACATAACATATTACCATCGGCAATTACTTTTCTTAAAACGTTCATGTAGCTTCGTCGTCACTATTAATCTTTTTGTTTTGCTTGGATGACTTCCAAAGTGAAGAACACACCCAACACATAGCGAATGTCTAGCACTCATCTTAACAATATACACCTATATTAATTTATATATCATTAGTTTTGTAACGTTGCAAAAACTGCAAAGTGCTTCTCTAGATTAGTTCGGACCGGAACGCCCTCTGGCAGAAATCGGGTTAACCCCGGAGGTTATGTCGATTCCTACCAGAGGGCGCTCGAAAATTACCGGTTTTTGATTTTTTTTTAATATGTGCCCGCACTTTGAAAAATTTGAAAAATTATGTGTTATCAACCATAACGAGAAGCTAAAACTGTAAAAATATAAGCTTAACATTTCATAACTTCTACAAGAAATTGGCGTTTCAAAATTGTTTATTTTTTAAAATTCGGTTTCGAAGCTAAAAATTCTGAAGAAATTCATAGATGAGCATTCTAATAGCTCAAATATGCCTGACTTTTTTCAGAATTTTCAGTTGAACAGGATAAGAGATACTACGGCAAAATCTGATTTTCTTTGTCACCCCATTAATGCCCTCCATGTCGACATTCAGGGTTGAAAATTGGCACAAAGCATTTTCTTTGGATAAGCTATCGAATGACCTATCGCAAATTCAATTTGGTTCAGGGGCACTTTTGACCTCCTTATCCGGCTATACCCTTTCATCTGAATCCACAAATGGTTATATTATTAATAGTTACAAATTAAATAATTATTAGCATAAACTTAAGCGGGGCCGCATCGGTCATAATAGTTTTCTTAAGTGTGCAGGAAACACTGACTGTAAAAATTTGTCGGTTTTCCAGAGGACCATAATTTTTTGGGGGTACGTCACCCTCGCTGCCAGCGCTCGATATCGTCGTCTAATAAATTCCTCTGCATATTCTCCAACGAACGTCTGCTTCCGCGTTCCATTCAGACTTCGATAAAAGACTCGCGGCTATACGATACCGCATAATAATCTCGCGGCATATTGCAAAGAATAACCGTAAACAATCCGGCTCCATCAGGCGGTGCGGAGAAATTTCAGAAAAGTCTCTGCGGAGAACGGAAACGAAAGTGAAGATAGAAGGGGTTAACAAACGGGTACAAATAAGCCGGAGAGCCAGCCAGAGGATTCGGTAAGAATCCGTATCCAATGCGTATCTCGGCAACTCCATTTAAGTAGAAATAAAATCCCGCGGGGTGTGAGTTCAGCAGTTTGTTAAGCGGTTCTTGGCCCCTTTTTCCTTCCTCCGCCAATACTTTTTATCCGTCTATTCCTCTCCTTCTCTCTCTCTCTCTCTCTCTCTCTCTCTCTCTCTCTCTCTCTCTCTCTCTACTCTCTCTCTACTCTCTCTTTCCCCGCGGTTCATTCTCTCGTTCATCCGAGGGTTGAACATCCCTCTCGGAAGGCGCCCCTTTCGATTTGCTAACCCTCTTAGCCCGGGTCCTTCTTCGCGCTCGATCCGCAACGGCACGAGTTATAGTTTTCCAGATAGAGGCCATTCCCCGGCGACCGGGACTATGTTTCGCCAATAAAAATGCGCCCGGAATTGTTTTATGGTCCCGCACAAAGGTCCGCGTGTCTGTGGGCGGAGCATGCTCGGGAATGGAATCGATGCATTATCTTTACGCTGGTAGTCAACGACACCTCTCCGGAAATGAAAATACCGAGCGCCGCGCCACGCCGGTCCCAACCCCGATACTACCTCAAAAAAGAAAAAAAAAATTGGGAAAATGAAAACGAGTGCCGCTTTACCGGCACAAAGAGCTGCTGCACTCTCGATAATCGAAGCGGCACCCGCGGCATCGCTAACCCGCTCCAACGGGATCCGCGATATCCTGTCCGTCGGTTCGAGAATCTTGATATCCGATTGATTATGTCTGGGAAAATCTACGAGAGTCAGTCTTTGATTTCTGGTTTTCTGTCAAGTACTTATGAAGAGTGGCGATATTTTCTTTAATTTAGCGTAAAAAAAATGGAATATGATACATACGGACTTTCACGTAATAATTGTTATTATCGTTGTTGTAATATAAAACAATTTCTTGAGGTAGGTAAGTATAAAGAAAATAACACTGCAGAGCCATTTTCAAAAATACTTCCTGGAGAAACTGTGACTTCTTTTTTCAGTGAATAAACGTTAAACAACGAAAAGTAGAAATTGTATAGAAAGATATATAGAAATGTTCGCAATTTAATTATTCGAAATTGAATCGGTCCTCCTAGGACTGATTCAAGCACTAGAATAAAGCAAACCACCCCATATATTTACATTCATCTAGCAAATGTACTTGACACAGTGCAAATTAAATCCTGTGTTATTAATTACACGTAACATACACTAAATTACAGTGAAATGTAGTCAGCACCGTACAAGATGTAATAACTAGACTGTGAATTTTTATTTTTCAATAAAAAAATATTTGTAAAATAAAAATTTTAATTAATAATTTTATTCAGTAAAAAGTGACACAGCAGAATTTTAAAATTCATTAAATGTTTTTACCGTTTTGCATTTGACATGTTCATTATTGTCTAGTAATAACAAATATATTTACTTTCCATTTCAGCGCCAACAAAACCAACTCTAACTAGAATCGGAAATGGCGTTTTATTAAAGAAATATTAATTATGTTTAAATATGCCATTTTTAACGAGAATCACTAAGAAAGATTAAATTTTATATTCCGCAAGAAGTACAGGAAGCGTCGGCGGATTTAATAATTAGAGAAGTTATGATTAACTCGTAAGAAACGGAGTTTTGAGCGAATTTAATGGAAAGGCGATGACGAGCATTGCGTCACGTAAACTTCATGCGACAAGCGGGTATACTGCGTTACTTTAGAAGATACAGCGTTCCGCGAAGTCAATTTCTCGACGATAATTAGGACACTTATAGACGAGTCGGTAACTTTGATGACTTTATCGGTCGTTCGACACGCTCGTGTCACCGCTAATTTCTTTGGAAACGATGAGATCAGGTTAGACGGCCGTTTACAACAATTTCGGAACTAACATTCCCGGCATGATCGCAAGCGGTTTATGCTCAGCGCATTAAGCATATAAATAATGAAAGGCAACTTTCTCCATTAATAAACAATTTTCGTACTGAAATTAGCCGTCGAACGGAAGAAGCAGTATACATATTTTGTAGGAAGAGAATATCTCATCAAAGCGCATTTGAAGGATAATTAAATATTATCCTAGATGGACTTAGTTACTGGCTAATTTACCTTCTACCACAGTGACGTTTGGCGAAGGTAGTAAAACTATTCATCAATGTTTAGTATCAGTTAACAGTGAAAATTCTACAGAATAAATATTATTCTTTAATGGAATACGAATTCTGGCGATGAAAAATTAATTCTCACATTTCTCGGAATGGACCACTTAAAACTGGAATTTCAAATGGTTGTTTTCAGTGCAATGAACGGCGGAAGAAATTCCATAATATTCGATAACTGGAAAAGAGCCCTATTTATTAAAATATTATACGTGCGTAACTTCACCTTGGCAATCCAAAAAATTTTCACTTTTTTTATATAATCCTATAGATTTTGACGAGAAAATGCCAAAAATCTAATTTTGAACCAGCGAATTCTTAACTTGGATTCTTTTCTTCGTTGCCAAGGTAAAGTTTAACCTTTACACGAATTCGAATATTGTATAGTTAAAAAAACTCTGTCGTCTCGATAAAAGCCACGAAAATATTTTAAGTTACACTATTGCTCACTCTGCTCGGTCGGTTGTATACTTCGTTAGCATTTTATGAACGGTAACTACGTTTGTTTATTTAGCACGAGTATTTTCGTATGAATAATTTAATATCAATGATGCGGCAAGAATTATAATGCCCTTTACTTCGTCTATCATTTAGGAAAATTGAAAGCATCCAACCTATACCAAGTTCAGTCTGATCGCATTAAAACCAACTGAAAGCAACTACATGCTTTACTACTTTCAACTTTACGTTACAACAATAAATTATAATATCTTCGGTAAAATATTGAATTTTATGGTGTCGTACGTATGAATTTAGAAGTATTAGATCCGTGACACCGAGTCAGGCGCACGTACCCCCAATAAACTTTCCAAGTAATTCTCCCGAAAATAATATCTCGACTGAGAAAGCATTATTCTACATTTCCGACACATCCTTTCGTGAAATATCGCCACACTCGCCATTGTCTGTAACGCAGGCTTGTTCGTTTTCGTTCTTTTTCTACGAACCCTAAACTAAATGTCTCTATCTACGAACACGTTATCGTTCGTGTTAGAAACATAAGCACGTAAAGAAATGATCAGAAACGAATTCTTAATTTGCTTATTACTGGCCATTTTCACAGTCACTGATAAGAATAGAATAGCACAGTGGCTGTCTACCGGTTTCATTATTTTATTACTTTACGACCGAAATTTATTAATCAAATTAAACACTCGATCAAAGTCGAATTTTTAATGGTATAAATTAATGTCAGGATGCTGTACTACAAAAAGATTGAAAATCGCTGCAGGATAAATATTTTTGAAACTATTTCTTGAGAAAAAAAAACTGTTTCCAACCATAAAATTACACGTGCATGTAGATTAATAAGAGAACAAAATTACCAAATAAATCGTATGTTCTCGCTAGACTGCGGATTTTTATGCAAAGTAAACACTAGTAGACAAGTGATAGGTATGGTAGGGGCTCCTCAAAAGTCTGCTTCTCCCACCAACCTCGCTTTCATACAGCGCGCACCTTTGTCGCATTCGCTGGTGTCTCGCGTCTTCGTTGCCCTACGGCAGCCCTGGGCCGGTGTCGCCAGATAAGGAGCACGAATTGAGGGGAAAAAGTTACCCTTTCTCTGCCAGTACCGAAGTATGCACGACAGAGACGAAACGCGTCGGAAACTTGGGCAATAGCGCCGAAGAAGGGGAAATTAAAGTGGGGAAACAAGTCTTGATCTGGCGACACTGGCCTGAGTAACTTGCGGCTCGCGAGCCATAGACGACTCCTCCTCCTCTCCCTACTCCTGGTTCCTCAAACTCCAAACCAAACCAAACCAAACCAAACTCCTGTGGAGTGTAGATGTATACGCATATATTCGCAGTCACACGGTTACTCGAGGCAAAACACGGTAAGGGCAATATGAAATAGTTGATAGTGGGGGAATCGGTACACTGGTAGTGGGAGTCGTGAAGCGACAGCGGGGAAGAAGTTGTTTGGGCCTGCCCTACGGTAACGGCGCTTACCGGAAAGGAACAGTGGGCGCTATGGTGGGGACGGTCTTGTCTCAACTGACACAAAAATGTCCATTCCTGACATGGACATACGACTTTACTTCAGTTCTTAATCAAACAGTTTTAATATAAAATTTAATGCTTGAGTATGTTTACAGTAAGTTTACAACGAATGTGTTCACATTTAGTGTTACAATTGAAATCATATGAATAATAATTTTCATATATAATTTTCAACTTACTAAAATGATTAAAGAAAAACAAGTCCTTGTATTTGGCTTCTGCTTCTTCCAATCGATACAGACAATTTTTATTTTGCATAAAGATCCCCATCCACGGTCCAATGATCACGAAAGTAAACGTCTACATTATTGCCTAGACTTATTATTTTATGTTTTAATTCATCGTTGTTCGTTTATTATGATGGGGACGTATGTATTTATAAACTAATTGCAAACCCGTCAACAGCCATTTAATGGGACATCCTGATTGCACGTGGAAAAGGTGCAAACCTTGGACCAACAATTTGCACATTATCCGAAGTTGGCGGGAAATTAAAAAATTTCATTAA
This sequence comes from Halictus rubicundus, assembly GCF_050948215.1. Lineage (NCBI taxonomy): Eukaryota > Metazoa > Arthropoda > Insecta > Hymenoptera > Halictidae > Halictus > Halictus rubicundus. Next base: position 8,907,642 of record NC_135166.1, read on the forward strand.
AGAGTCGAAATTACTTCCTGCGGAAGCAGCAGCAAGCCGGGAGGGTCCGGAATCCCGGCGCTGCGTATTTTTACGGCTCCAAACCTAATTGAAGTTGGAACCCTCGAATTGTGTCGGCGTTTGGGAGATTAGCGTCGCGTCGTGCAAATTTTTCACGACGAAAATAATCGTTCCGATTAAAGTCCGGTAGTTTCTTGTACTACTCCTGGCAAAAAATATTCGATCAAAATCGTGAATATGATTGTTGAATGAATTATTCTAGCGTATATTATAATAGATACGAAAAACAGTGATATACATATACAGGGTGGTCCTTTTAACTAAGGCCACATAAATATTTCTTCATATTATTGTGATGCAAAAAATATTTCTTACGTAATGTGCATGGTGCATATAGACCAAATATCTGACAAGAATATTTTTTTCCGATGGTTATTTTTTTCGGAGTTATCAAGTTCATCGGTGTTTTTTGATACATAACTACATATTTTTTTTTATTGCATCGTGTAACTGATCAAATACATTCAGATATGTATAATAACATGACCTTGAAATCACCATGATCTTTGAAAATTAAAGTTTTACCTAGAACTGATGTCGTTCGGCCACGACTCCTGAACCTGTGAATGCGAAGAAAATATTTTTTATCATACTTAAAGTATCGATCAGCAAATGCGTGCGCGCGCGCGCGCGTGTGTGTGTCAACAGTTAAAACAACACTCACTGTCTCTGTAGTTATCATCAGAAATGTTCAAAATGGTGTCCTACGGTGATACGTTTCCTGAAACATGCAATGACCAATTGTACAGATCTTTCAATTGTTTCGGAACTAATATCAGCACAAGCTCTAACTATTCGGTTCTTCATGTCCTCTGGTGTAGTTGGTTGTTCATTATAAACTGTTTGTTTCAATTTACCCCACAAAAAATGTCCATTGGTGTGAGATCTAGTGAACGCGATGGCCATCCTATAACTCCAGCACGACCAATCCATCGATTTGGACATTTTAAATCCGAAATTTGTTCGAGAAGGCGTGTAGAATGTGCCGGACAATCGTCATGCTGATACGAAACGGATATCTAGTGGTACATCATGTACTAGTATTTGTAGCTCATTTTGCAAGAATGTTGCATACTTTTCTCCATTTAAACTACCGTTTATGAAATAGGGACCAATTATTTGATTATTTAAAATGCCACTCCGGACGTTTACACTGGAAGGTCTTTGTTTATCCACTGATATTAGCCAGTGTGGATTGCCAATTGACCAATAATGCATGTTTTTTAGATTTAACTGCCCATGGTTCGCGAAAGACGCTTCATTAGTAAATAGTACTCTTTTAGAAAATGATTTGTCACTTTCGTATTGCTGCAAACCTCACCGAGTAAAATTCACACGATTTAGGAAATCTGTTCCATGATGATCCTGATGTAACGATAAATGATAGGGATGAAATTTTTCTTCTTCAAGTATCCGTATTTCACTACCAGTTACACGGAAATTACTGATCACCTTTGCATAAGTACAACGAGATGGACGATTACGGTCTGGAAATTTATCTTTGTACATTCGAACCGCTTCCCTCAAACAATGATCAGCTTTACCGTAAATGAATACCATATCAACTTTATCTTGCATTGAGTAATTCATTTCAAACAGTACGTTGATACACTGATAAATAAATTGAAACTGATCGGGATTCCAAACCGTTAGGTATCATCATTATTGCGACAGTTAACATGTTTATTTACATTCACACGCTTGATTGTAAAGTCTTGGTCAAAGCCTACGATCTCGATAGACATCAGTCATTTCAACGTCATGTTATTATACATATCTGGATGTATTTTTCGATTAGTTACACTGTTATGCCGCAGGAAGGGGTAGATGAAGAGTATCCTCGAATAAGCTCCAAAGTCTTCTAGCACAACTTAGGCTTATTTGGGAATAGGTCGCCAAGCAAAGATACAAAGCGATTTTGTACACGACGAATAACTTAATGACAAACGAGTCGACTGACGGGTTACTTGTAACTTCTTCTCTCTGTGTGTGACTGTCCGCGCCCTTTCGCAGGGCCTTATATAAGAGTACAACTATGGAAGTTTGGTGGGGATGGATGACACTAGCCCTTAGAGATAGGGAATGACGTGGAGGTCGGAGTTTTCGCAGGGTTGGACTTTCATATGAAATCTCTGTACCGGTGAGTAATTTGCCTTAGTCTAGTAGATGAGAAAGCTCTTGAGTTCTGACTCATCTATTTGTCTGACTTATCTACAGAGAATAGATAAGTCTGGTAGTCTCGCATAACAACACGAAGCAATAAGAAAAGAGTGTAGTTATGTACCAAAACACACTGTTCACTTTGATAACTCCAAAAAAATGACTTTCGGAAAAAAATATTCTTGCCAGATTTTTGGTGCATGCACATTACGTAACAAATATATTTTGCATCACAATAAGCTGAGGAGATATTGAGGTGGCCTTACTTAAAAGGACCACCCTGTATGTACGGATTCTGTTGCCTTTCTACCAAATGGAAAATAAACTTTCTACCTTTATGAGAAAATGATGAAGTAATTGCAATAGCATATCAAAGTGTTAGAACACTTTTATTATTTCTAACGAGGAAACGAACATTCATTTTTGTACATAGTAATATTTTCTTTATATAATATGACGATTGTATATATATGACTTTATTATTTATGTATTGTTATTGCATTTGTCTGTATCGTCAATGTAAATATTTTATACATTGAAAGTATGATATACAATGATATTGCTGTCGTATACCCGATAACCCTAGGCTCTAGTTAAACAACAACGCATCATGATAATCATGCCATAGACACGTCAGCCAAAACCCTTGAATCATCAGGACCAAACAGAGCCTTAGACTTTGTCTCTTCCACGTCATCCTTTCCACAACAAGCCTTTTCTACTCCCTTCCACATTTTTCTCTCAAAAACTACATATATATATATATATATAGCAGCCCGTCAAAACAGAATCAGAGCTTCTACTTGCATATTTCAGAGCAGAAGGTTACATCGCTGTACCTTAAACTCGCCACCGTGTATACACTTAAATAAAACTCTTCTCGATTTTATTATAATCTGTTGTACTCGATTTCCAAACCCGGAATCCAACATTGCATTTGTTTGGTCGAATAATTTTTGCCAGGGCTAGTATTTCGACCATCCGCAGATAATTGAAATATATTTCTCTTATAAATTCATGAACTTCCTGGAACGTTAAATTGATGCTTTTATATATATGTATAATATGTACATATATGTAACACTCCTTTTAAATTTAAATTCGAATAAGTTGGCACGCTAGTCTCGGTAAAGATATTTCTATGGGAAGCCACTTTTACTAAGAACTTTACTCTATCGAGACTAAATTAGATAAAACAATTTCTTCTACTAAGAAGTCATTAAAACAAACAAACAATTTATAGTTTCTTTCAGTAAAAAATATATACATATTACATTTTTCATTTTTTTATAGAAGCTAGTGTTCGAAACACGAATTTAAAATGTAACATTGACTATGTTGCAGACGCGTTCCACTTCCACAATTCATTCGATCTAAAATGATAACGTTCACCTGGCAAATATTTTAGGCGTCAAATTTGCCGCAGCATAAATTTCTTTACTGTACTGAACAAGTTATTAAAATTGTTCTGTCAGAATTTATGCGACACGTTGGAGCCAGTAATTTTAACAGAAAATATGTTCCAGCTCGATATATTGGTAGTTGCAAAGAATTTACATCGATCGATAAACTTTAAACTGCTCTTCCTACTTGCTCCAAGCATATAAAAAAGAAAAGGATAAAACATAATTGTACGCTCTGTATACTTTTCCATGGTGCATCATTTCGAAATTTGCGTTATAAGGAAGTGAGAGTAGTTCCGTTCGTCAGAAATTCGTGCGATAAATAAGGCGAACGCGGACATCGTGACCAGGATTTTTTATTTTCTTATCTTAACGAAAATGCATAATCTTCTGGCAAATGTAAAAAATGATTACCAATTTGCACAGTAAATGTGTTTATTCAGATGAAGGGCTGCCTTTAAATGAGCTCCAGCTTATTTACCTAGCAAACAGATTTCACTTCACTTAATTCTGAATAAATTTTCCTGTAATAGGACCAGGATTTTATTTTCTATTTCGACATGCGCTTCGTACAACAAAAATGGTAATTTTGACAAATACATAAAGCAACAATGTCGACAAAAATAATTCGATAGAACGTACGAATTTGTGTAAAAGACATTTTGGAGGGAAATTAATGATTCGATACAATATTTTTTAAATTCTATGTTAATAAACTTTGTTTGCCAACCTCTCGGAAATATTTTTTAATGTTATCTCGAGCATATTAATTTTTTACGTACCTGTTATTATCACGTACACGATTCTCACTCTCATTAGAATGCTATGAAGGTATCTGTTAAAAGTTGGACTTCTGCCAAAAATTTTGTTCCTAATTGTTAATGCACCTGCACTGTGCCAATATGATCGTCCCATTTATGTTTAACACGGGATCAAGGGAGTATTAAAAGTAATTATTTTATATTAATTTATAAACATAATTCCAATATATTTAATCAAATTCGTACCAATTCCTATTAAAATTGTTGGAATTTATTTCATAAATAGAACAAAATTAATGTGTTATTTCTTTAGAAGGAAGGATCGTTTACATCGTTACATTGTATCTGCAGTTAATATACATTGTATGTTGTCCCCGGCATGGGACCCTCGATCCTCAGATGTACATATTAGATTGTTGCTCCTTTGTTTTCGATTTCTTGTTTCATTCGCAACGTTCCTCTCAAACCGTAAAGACGTGTCTGACAACGCGCTTTTAGAGAATCTATTGAAATATAAATTCTATTTCGTATACAGATAAATTTATTATATATACCCATATCCCAATAAAAATGTATGTATGTTTAGAGGAAATTGGCTGAATAAATTCCCTGTAAATGAATTTTTAGAATTTCATAAATTAATTATCTTTGTGACTTTATAGTATGTAATGTTGAATATTAATTTAGGTCCTTGTTCTGGATATGTGGAAAAATATATTTTATACACGTGTTCTTGTGGACTTAACCTAACTTATATCTACGCGATACAAAATGCACGTTGTGCTTTATGGCCCGCCACGCTACAGACTGCCCGATTCGCCGATTTTCCGCGAGGTACGATGCGCATGCGGTTGCACATAGACGTGCGACTCAATGGCACGTTTTGACATGTAACTTGTTTATTACAAATTAAACGTGGAGAAGTGATGAACATATGATCGTTTTACCAGAGTTTTACGGGTACATATAGGATTTTTCATAAATATTAAATTGAGTGTTTGGAACGAGACTCGTACAAAGGATCACTCGGCGCATGCATGTATTCGTTTGAGATCCGTTCTCGCAACATTTTATTTGTACTGTCGACAAAGACCTAAGTTTCACGCTGTTCGAGCGCGAGGAATTGTCTTTTGCTCTGTTTATGGCTCTTCGACGCGTGATAGTGAGTTCGAGCCGTGCGTTTCTTGCTGCAATTCGTTTAAGGAAAGTACCAGCTGCGCTTCTGTCACGTTTCGCGTTTTCAACTTGGATTTACAAACAGCTTTGTTTGCGTTACGACGAGCGATGCGCCGACTATTTTTCTGAGAAATGAAGACGTATTTTTTGCGGAGTGTTTGCGTGAGTTGGCAGGCTGAGAAAATTGATGTAGATAGTTTTCGAAATATACAGGGTGCCCCAAAAATGCTATACTTCCTCGAAAGAGATGATTCCTGATGTCATTTCAAGTAACCTTTTCCTTCGCGAAAATCTTCTCTGCGGCTTCGTTAAGGAATTATTAACGAAAAACACGGGCCAATCGGAACGCGGCTACAGCGGACGAGTTTCAGCTCGGCTAATGTCCGGAGTCCGTCCGTTGTGGCCGAACTCTGATTGGTCCCTGTTTCTCATTAATAATTCTTTAACAAAGCCTCGGAGAACATTTCCGCAAAGGGAAAAGTTACTTCAAATGTCATCAGGAATCACCTCTTTCAAGGAAACACAACATTTTTAAATCCTGTATATTAGGGAGAAATGTAGACCGAAGCGAGATACGCTGCTGTCATTCTAAGAAAACAAGTCATAACCTGTCGTAATAATGACCTTAAAACTATATAAAGTTTTTGTATGACGATAGAGTAACTAAATCAATTACAAAAATAATTATAATATAAGACGTGCCATCACTTTGATAAAAAATTCATAAAAACTGAAATTTGAGCAATTACATGACTCGCTTAGAATATTCGCACAACTGTGTGTTCTACTGCGCTGTCATCGCAGAAATGATGGTTAAACTCGAAATTGGACACCGGAGGTCGTTTCTTGCGAGACAAATCAGCAGATCGGACAGCAGCCACCGAAGTTCGCGATCTTGGAAGTTGGTGAACACTAGGCCGGCTTGTTTATACCTATTGACAAAACGTCTATACATTTTGTCGCGCAGTTGACTGCCCCATCAGATTACCGGCTTGATCTCGCAAGAGCCAGCCGAGTTTGCCAAATGGTTACACGAATATATAGCGAAATGTGTTGTAATCCAGTTTTCGCGAATGCAATTTTATCGACCTGATATCGAGTGCCAAGCACGGGAAGAATTTGTTCCGGCGAGCCGCGACAAATGTTTCGACGTACACGACCAACCCGTGTACCACGTTGAAACAATCGAAGCCAAGGTTCCACGTCCGAATAATACCGACGCTGTTCAAAAATACAATTCGAAAGCTCACGGTCGCAGGTAATACGTAATATTACGTCGGAAGATAGCGTGCGGGCACGAACGCCGGTCTCTACATATTCAATGAGCAGCACAATACATCGCGGCCAGGATGAACGCTACGTGGCAAACAGGAACCGAAACAGGAATAAATTAATCCCGCGAATAAACGATAAACACGAGTAATTTGTAATGTAACTGGAAACAGGATGATTCTCCGCGGAATAAATCTTTTTTTTTTCTGTCCACAGCTTCGCACCGCGGAAAAGTAAATCGATGTGGCCCTTTTATGCAAACACGCTTGAGCATTCGGTCACCTGATTTTTACCTAACTTATGTACAATGTTATATCTTGACTGGTGGACGATATTTTTTTGAAATTTTTATTTTGTGATTTTACTTTTAATATTTAGTCAAGAATTCTGTTGGGTTTAAGTACTGCAGATAATCCATGCAGATTTTACAAAATATTTAAGTCAATACAACTTTCAAGGGAGCACACCGAACTCAGACAAATCGGATTTGATGAAAATTTGAGAGGTAGTTTTCGGAAAAATATTTAACACGTATTTTCTTATTATCGGCAATTGTACATGTCGAAGAGGTGAAAAGAACCCTTAAAATAGGAAATCAAAAATATATTTTAATACCTCGAGAAGTAAAGAATGTCAAAAAAAAATATTTTTGCAAATTGACGATTGCACAGACGATTCGATTTATAGCATTTCCGACAAAAAGCGTGTCTTCAGTTTTTCACCTACAATATCATGCATAACATGAAAAAAATTGAATGATGGTATGTGGAAGTAGAAGCTTCAAAATAAGTCCAAATTTATTATTGTACTATTTTACCGCGTAATCAATATCGTCTGCGTAAGTCGTTATTTAATTTTTGATTATAATTATTTACATATTGATTATGTGGTAACCAAAAACTTTGATCTCGTGAATAATGATCAACCGAAGAAATATCCGGGTTATTATATTGGTTATTAGTAACCGAAAAAAGCTTTCAACATGTCGGTTACTAGTAACCAACACGATAATCATTTAAAATGGTTATTCGTAATCAGAATATTGTCTAAAAATTAATGTTTTTTAATCGTTTTATTTTCCGGAAAATTTGTTTAAGATTTAATTATTGATAACAGGCGTTCATTGAAACAAATGAAAGATGCCCCGCGCAAGCGGGGTATACATAGGGAGGTACATAGCGAGGTACATAGTTTCAGATTAGGCCACGCCGAGCGTCGAAACAAGCCACGATCAGCGTTGTAATAATGTAAAATCAACCATGTAAAAAGTCGCCAGTCGTGTCCGGTCGTCGCTAAAGAACACATCGTTTTTTTGTTAGCATCATACCTCGTTCACATCATTACCTATATTAATGAAGTTGCGTTATAATTATTCATTGTCTGGAGTCAATCCACTCGAAACCCTATCCTACATAAATATTAATTTTCACTGAACGACTTTTTTCGAAAACATTTGAAAAAATAACTGCTATCTTGTACCTCCGATTTCCGTTCATCTTCTGCGTAGCCATAAACAAAATCGTACGGCAAGGGGTTAATGCGATTGAAACATTTGAGCACTCTTTGCCTGCTCCCTGCGCGCAATTCATCTTCATTCGTGAGTCGAGAAACATCCCTCAGGTATATATCTCCGGCTAAATGCCTCGGCCTATTAAGAATCCGTAATTACCCGAAGATCTCATGCCAGCCAGACGCACGGTTGCCGCTGCGTAGCCGCTGTCATGGCTTCTAATGCCGGGTTATTCGGAGCAAGGAGGTTAACCCTGGAGAATGCGGGGGGCGAATCCCGCGTCTCGAAGTCAATAGCTGAAGTGGAGAAGCAAGAGGTGGTTGCAGAAGAGCTTCGAGAACTTGTGTGCACGGGCCGGCCTGTGATTGCTCGTGCAAACAAACCGCCGTATTAATTATTCGCAATACTGATGGTTCCGACGTACCAGGCATTCGGAGAGGGATCCCCACGGGTCTTGGAACTTCTTATGCATCAACGATGACTCGCTGGATTCCTGATTAAAGGGGCTAATCTCGCGTGAAGCCGCATTCTCCTTTGTTCGTAAAAATCGGAATTAACCCGACTATTCTGGTGTAAAGTCCAGCTTTTCCGGGAAGTTCAAAAACTGTTGCAGTATCGACTTTAATTCTGAAACGGATATCAAGTTTCTTCGCTTCGAATAATTTTGAGAAAGAAACGAAATTTCCAACCATTATCTACCTCTGTTATGGTTCCCAGTTTCGGTTTGCGTACCAGCGTCAGAACTATTATTTTTTCGGTTCAATATCGGTTCCAAAATAGTTTCACAGTCGAATCATGTGTCTACACTTCTGGAATTGATATTAGTAATCGTTGCAACTGTAGAGTACTGTAATATTCTTTACAAAATTAATATAAAAAGGGGGAAATAAATAAGACACGATTTCTAAGAGAGGAATCCACGCGCGCGCGCACGCACGCACGCACGCACGCACGCACGCACACACACACACACACGCCCACGCACACTCCCAAGCACAAGTACACGCACACGCACACGCAATAAATTATTCAGCATTGAACGTTAATAAACTGAAGTTTCACTTGGATATTTCCAATTTGGAATATTATTCCGGAAGGCACCGGTGGCCGATCGATATGAAAGGAGCATGTTATGAAGAATGTGGAAAGACCCCAAATGTAAAATTTTATCTTCGGGAATTGAGTCGGGTTTGAGTCCCCGTAAACCCTTGCAAGTTTCGTATACGTATATGGGTTTCTTCTATATGTGTGTGGTTACACAGAGTCATCAAGGCGGCCCTTTTAAATAGAAAGTCGTCAATTGTTTTGAGGGAGGAGCTGTCGCACCTAACCAGCAAACTTAACCCTTTTTTCAGTGAGAAAATGCTTTCCGCATACCCCGACTCCCTGGGGGAAGCCGGGATTATGTAGGACTATCCCTGGGGGGACCCCAGAGACTACCCACTAAAACCTCACGCCCACCTAAGCTACAGGGGAGGTGCCTGGATCAGGCGAGTACTCAACAGAACACCTTCCTGCTAACATACTAACCGGGGGAGGGTTTTAACCTCCCCCATTGCCTATTCTATAAGACTACGGGCGGAGGGACACGCCCAGTGTCCCCATCCCTGGAGCATTCGGATTGGGCTTCCCGAACACTAGCTCGGTCCACCCATAGCTCCCGGTGTCTTCGTGCCTCGCTCAGAGCTGGTGTTCGAAAGGAACCAGCCCTGGCCAAGGCAAGAAGACGCCGCCACCGGTAAGGAAGGGTCGTCGGAGACGCGATCCGGCACGCCCCGGAGCCAAGGTCAGCTCGCACCCCGAGCTCCCGAATCCACAGCCCCCCTGGTGGGGTCACTGTACGACGCGCGGAGGCCCCCCGCGCAGGACCTTCTTCGCCCCCCTCTCCCGGGGGCATCAAATGGCGCGGAAGTCTCCCCCGCGCCGACCCCCCTCCACCCCCTCTCCCGAGGGCACCATTTGGCGGGGGGGGGGGGCACCCGCGCCCTCCCACCCAACGCCCACCACCGAGTGGGGGGCACACGCGGACACAGGGGACGTCCCCGCGGCCATACCCTCCTAGCCGATCCCGCGTCTCTCTCCCGGTCCCGCTCGACGGCCTCCTTTTGCGTCATTACGACCTCGCAGAAGGAGACCATTTTTTTCCGAGGAGGTAATCTCGTTACCCCCGGTGGGGTGGACCTGGTTATGTGGGACTCCTCGGCAGATGAGTGCAATGCCGAGTATACCCACTAACTCCTCCCCGTCCGTCCCTAGGCTCCTGGGGGCACCCGTGTTCCGCGCGCGCATTGCAATCCGGTGTGCACCCGCCTTGGCATACCACCCTGGGGGGGGGGGACGCGGCCCCCTCCCGTACCTGCTCTATCCGAAGGCACCTCGCAACGGACGACGCGGTGCCTTCCCCCCTGTTAGGCCGCCCGATGGGTATCCGGGCCCCCGCTCAAGATGCCCGGCGGCCTCCGGGGACGCCATTGGTGACCGAGTGTAAGGGGATAACCAATCCCCCGCCTCGAGATCATCGAGGGCGTCCCCGCCCGCGTCAGAGGCGTCGCAACGGGGGCACGCCCCCGGGGCGTACCCTGGGCCGCCTACCCCCCTCCCCCTTCGGCCGGGATCGTGATTACACCCCCGATCCCGTTCCGCAGCCCCCTTCCGTAGCATGACCTGGTCGCAGAAGGAGGCGAACCCCTTCCACGCCCCCTCGCCACCCACTGCCGCAGCGATGACTGCCGGGATCCCTGGGGAGAGCCGCGGTTATGTGGGACTATCTCCAGGGGGCACCCCCAGAGACTACCCACTAAAACCTCACGCCCACCTAAGCTAAAGGGGAGGTGCCTGGATCACGCAAGTATTCAACAGGACACCTGCCAGCTAACATCATACCCCGGGTGAGGGGTTAGCCTCCCCCATTGCCTACGCTACAAGACCCCGGGCGGAGGGACCCGGAAGGAAGGGCCGTCGGAAGCACGATCCGGCGCGCCCCGCCCCTTCCTACCCAAAAACCCCCACGAATCTGCCTCCCCTAAGAGGGGGACGGACCGGCATCCCCCATACCGGGAAATTAACCCGGGTGGTGCCGCTCCTGCACCGGGGGGTGCCATGCTCCCCCCCGGGGGCCCGGGTCAGCTCGCACCCCGGGCCCCCAAATCCACCGACCCCAATGGCGGGGTACATCAAGGCTCTCCCGGGGTCACCAGTTGGCGCAGGGGAGACCCCCGAGCCCCCCCTTCCCTCGCCCCCCATGGGGGGCACACGTCGGCGCGGGTGTCGTCCCCGCAGCCAAACTCTCCTGGCTGAGCCCGGGTCACGCTCCCGGGCCCGCTCGGCGGCCTCCTTCTGCGATATTACATCCTTGCAGAAGGAGGCCAACCTAACCCTAACCCTAACTCTCAATAGTAACGCACGCACCGCGATACGACTCGACTGTCTCACATTTCCCTAAGCATCGTGTTTCCAACGAAAAAAACATAAACAGATTACACTACACCATCATTCATAATACACACATGCATACACATCCCTCAGGCATTCTTACATTGTTGCTGAACATAGCGTCCAAAGCGTCGAAAACCTATTATGGCGGATTTGTAATTGAGAATCTGTATCTTCTAAACCCATAAATTGCCGAAGCTAAAATTGTGAATCTGAGGTCCTTCACTATCCCTAATAATACCCACCAAGAGTCATCTCGATCGGCCACCGGTGCCTTTTGGAAGTACAGCCCCAATTTGTATTCCATTTTATATTGTAGTTAATATAAGAAATTAAAAAAAAATAATAAGAATTCAGTATAATCAAGTTAATTTTTCATTTTGAAATTCTTTTGTATATTCAAATAAATCAGTAAAACATTGTAAATGTTGTGATGATGATGACTCTGATGATGAAAATTCAGAATAAGTTTTAATGCAAAAAATATAGTAGAATCGAACGTAAAATCGTTTTGGAAACAACATAGAGAATTCATGAATAAAAATTGAAAAAAAAATCATAAATGTTAATGATGTTGATCGATAAATGTATATTACACATTTTAGTAATGCCATGTTTCGTGAATTGTTAGCATTAGAAATAAATGTGTTGTGCGTGCCACAATTGTAGTTTATAACTCGAATAAGTTGTGAAAGGTGCGCACGATAAGACAATGACGTCAATGCTCCATTCATTCTCGCAACAATTCCACTTTCATATAGAGAGCACAATCGATAAAGATTTTAACGTAAGATCCTACGTCACGAAAGCTATTTTTATCATAATAAAAATACAATGGTACTCGTAAATCCGCAGAGCCGGCTCGAATGAATTCGCAATCATGAATTCTCAAGCCTCAATTGCGACTTCAATGAATTATTCTCAATCATTCCTTCCCGTAGTAGAATTATTAAGAAAGGAATACAGAGAGGGAGTGGGTAACGAATTATCAATCAGTCCACGATGAACGAGATTCCGTTACGGAAATAGGTAGTGACAGCTTCGAACTATCTCGATTCACTTATACACGGATAAGGAGTTCCCTTAATTATTAAGAAAAATGATTTGAGCACAGGAACTCGCGAGAAATCCGAATGAAATGATTTCAATATTTCAACAGACCTGAAATATTAAAAGCTACTGGAGTACCGGTATTCGAACACTGAAACTAGCTATCAATTTTTTATCGAGTTATACCTCAAGTGTTTCCAACTAGCATTGTAATATCCAGAAATTCTCAAAAATTTCCGCGGATTCTACAACCCCTAATATTTTTTACACTTTTTTCTCTGGTTGAATGATGATTATTCGGTCAAGAATGCAGAACATTAAAAATTACCTAATTACATCAAAGCGTTTCAATATTTAAAACGTTCGGAGCTGCTGAAAACTCTTCGAGCCCTCCGAAGCTGAAATTTTAAAAACTTCTAGAGCCTTTTGACTTTTCGAAACAAGGGTCTCCTAAACTTTTAAAACGCTCAGGTATTGACATTTTCGAAACTTCCAAAGCTATATTATATTTCTTAAATACAAAAAAGGCCATAATGTTTCTCAACTCTAGATCAAGTTTGGTAATTCAAGAAAGCAAGGTTCCATCAGTCTTGAATTGTAAAGTTTCCAAGCTTTTTAGTATGTCATTGCCGTCATCCAAACATATCAATATTCTCAATGTTTACTTTACGAAACGTTACCAAAATCTTCGAAACAAGCAAAATGTTCATACATGTGTTAAGCCTGTCTCCCTCACTTAGAAGATGTAATGGTAATTAATAGAGAAGATGATTGAAATAATAGATCGTTTTTGTAATTTTTAAAATTTTTGATTTATTTTTAAATTTTGGTAAGTATTCTATTTTTATATTTAATCTTCATTCATTTTATAATCCTTAAAAAATTATATGATGAATTGTTACGAAGAAGTTTCTTAGAATGATACTGTTCAGCAAATACTCGAGTTATTGATAGCTCTTAAGAGTTTCTGTAAAATGAAGAGAACTGTAGAAAAAGATGGTACCACACAACGCCGACAGTCCACGAAATAAAAAATCACCACCGCACCAGCAGTATCACTGCTAACTTCGCTTGTTTTATCAAACTATTTGTTTTCTGCTTTAAAAGCAAAACTTCCACCGACCGCCAAATGCAGAACGTAGACTTCAAAACCAAACAATTTAAAAAGGAATATTCACTGAGCTCTCTAGCTCACGAGATGTTAGGAAATATCTAATTTCCCTCAATGTCAGATGGTTCGGTATGTTTCCTTGTCGGTTATTTATCCGCATGTAATAAATAAGACGAGACAAGTGATGCGTATGCTACGTGTTGATGCAAGGTATGTTTACTGTTTTTGTACAAGATCTAGGATCATCATAAATTGTGTACTCCACTGCCAAGTTAATTTGCCTCAGAGAATATCGCGAAATACTTACTAATAGAAGCACACTGCATCGCACAGTGTTCTCCAATATTCATCGGCAACTACATTAGGCAAGCTCTCCTGTTCCCGCATCTGAAAGGAACGATCCACCTGCCCTACACGCCAGATTTTTACGTCCATATTTTCAGTGCAACTCTTACATTGTTTCATCGCCGAAAACAACATTTATACGGAAACCTGTAAAAGTAAAAATTCCAAAAGAAAAAGAATTTGTTGAAGAGAGTAACTTTTTACTTATATGAGCGACAGGAAACTCCTCGAAGTACATTTTTTGTGGCCAACCCAATATCTATATACAGGGTGAGTCACCAAACGTTAGCACCTAAAATATCTTTGTTGTTTCTAAAGATACGTAAAATATGGTAAGGACAAAGTTGAATGGTACAATGGGGCTGACACGATGCAAAAAAAATTTTGTTTTTATGTCATTTTTTTTAGATATCAAGGTCACCTTGACTTTTTTAAATGGAACCACCCTTTTTTAAACACCTACAATGATAGTCCCTTTCATTAGGAATTCAGTGACTGTAATTAGTCCAAGGTCATTCAAGGTCAAGGACGATATTCGTACATGCTGTGATGATACGCTGACGCATATCTTCAACTGTTGTTGGAGCATCCGTGTACACGGTCTCTTTTAGCAGACCCCATAAAAAGAAATCCAGTGGATTTAAATCAGGCGAACGTGCTGGCCATGAAACTGTTCCGCCTCGTCCAATCCATCGGTTTGGATACCGAGAATCCAACGTTTCTCTTGCTACTCGTGCATAATGAGCAGGACAACCGTCATGTTGGTACCACATATCGTAGCGATTTTGTAAAGGGACATCTTCTAACAAAATTGGCAGATCTTCTTGCAAAAATTGAGCGTATTTCTGTCCCGTCATCATTCCGTTAACGAAATATGGTCCAATTACTTTGTCGTTCAAAATACCACACCACACGTTTACGCTCCATTGTCTTTGATGATCAATTTCTCGCAGCCAGTGCGGATTATCCACAGACCAATAATGGGCGTTCCGTAGATTAATTGAGCCATGATTAGTAAATGTTGCTTCGTCCGTAAACAAGACATTAGAAAAAAATGAATGATGTTGAAGCAATCCCCATTGACAAAAGTTAATTCTATTTTGAAAATCATTCCCGTGCAATTATTGATGGAGCGATATGTGGAACGGATCAAATTTATGTCGGGCCAGAATTCGTATTACGCTACTTTGACTTATGCCTGCTTCCCGGGCAATTTTTCTCGTACTCACTTGAGGATTGACAGCTATAGCTGCTAAAATATTAATTTCATTGTCTTCATTAGTCGTGGGATTCTTCCGTTTGTACTGTCTTGCATGTACACTTCCAGTACTTCGAAACAACCTGTACGTATTAGTGAAAGTATGTCTAGAAGGAGTGTTTCGCTCGGGGTACCTTTCTTCTTAAAGTAGTCGGGCCTGCACTGCATTTTTTCTACATTCACAGGAAATCGTGATCATATCACACTTTTCAGTCATCGAATATAACATAGCGGAATCGCGTTTGGAAACATACTGATAGTAAATAAGAATGCTGAATAACAATAACATTGAAGGACCTTAGTATGTTTACTTTAACTACGACCATAGTATGTTTACTATTTCCTACAAGTCTCAACCGTGATAAACGTATTCTGCTTCCATATTTTAGTTTTATACGTTTTTTCTGTCCTTGACCTTGAATGACCTTGGACTAATTATAGTCACTGAATTCCTAATGAAAGGGACTATCATGTGGGTGTTTAAAAAAGGGTGGTTCCATTTACAAAGGTCAAGGTGACCTTGATATCTCCAAAAAAATGACATAAAAACAAAATTTTTTTTTGCATCGTGTCAGCCCCATTGTACCATTCAACTTTGTCCTTACCATATTTTACGTATCTTTAGAAACAACAAAGATATTTTAGGTGCTAACGTTTGGTGACTCACCCTGTATATGTAGATATAGGCCGGGGTAGTCCTTTTAAGTAAGGCCACCTAAATATCTCTTCAGATTATTGTGATGTAAAAAGTATTTGTTACGTAATGTGCATGGTGTCAATGGACCACATATCCAGCCGGAATATTTTTCTCTGAAGGTCATTTTTTCGTAGTTATCAAGGTCATCGGAGTTTTTTGATACAAAACTACATTTTTTTATTGGATCGTGTAACTGATCGAAAAAGACATTCAGATACGTATAATAACATGACCTTGAAATCACCATGATCTTTGAAAATTAAAGTTTTACCTAGAACTGATGTCGTTCGGCCACGACTCCTGAACCTGTGAATGCGAAGAAAATATTTTTTATCATACTTAAAGTATCGATCAGCAAATGCGTGTGCGCGCGCGCGTGTGTGTGCGTGTGTGTGTGTCAACAGTTAAAACAACACTCACTGTCTCTGATGTTATCATCAGAAATGTTCAAAATGGTGTCCTACGGTGATACGTTTCCTGAAACATGCAATGACCAATTGTACAGATCTTTCAATTGTTTCGGAACTAATATCAGCACAAGCTCTAACTATTCGGTTCTTTATGTCCTCTGGTGTAGTTGGTTGTTCATTATAAACTGTTTGTTTCAATTTACCCCACAAAAAATGTCCATTGGTGTGAGATCTAGTGAACGCGATGGCCATCCTATAACTCCAGCACGACCAATCCATCGATTTGGACATTTTAAATCCGAAATTTGTTCGAGAAGGCGTGTAGAATGTGCCGGACAATCGTCATGCTGATACGAAACGGATATCGGGTGGTACATCATGTACTAGTATTTGTAGCTCATTTTGCAAGAATGTTGCATACTTTTCTCCATTTAAAGTACCGTTTATGAAATAGGGACCAATTATTTGATTATTTAAAATGCCACTCCGGACGTTTACACTGGAAGGTCTTTGTTTATCCACTGATATTAGCCAGTGTGGATTGCCAATTGACCAATAATGCATGTTTTTTAGATTTAACTGCCCATGGTTCGCGAAAGACGCTTCATTAGTAAATAGTACTCTTTTAGAAAATGATTTGTCACTTTCGTATTGCTGCAAACCTCACCGAGTAAAATTCACACGATTTAGGAAATCTGTTCCATGATGATCCTGATGTAACGATAAATGATAGGGATGAAATTTTTCTTCTTCAAGTATCCGTATTTCACTACCAGTTACACGGAAATTACTGATCACCTTTGCATAAGTACAACGAGATGGACGATTACGGTCTGGAAATTTATCTTTGTACATTCGAACCGCTTCCCTCAAACAATGATCAGCTTTGCCGTAAATGAATACCATATCAACTTTATCTTGCATTGAGTAATTCATTTCAAACAGTACGTTGATACACTGATAAATAAATTGAAACTGATCGGGATTCCAAACCGTTAGGTATCATCATTATTGCGACAGTTAACATGTTTATTTACATTCACACGCTTGATTGTAAAGTCTTGGTCATAGCCTACGATCTCGATAGACATCAGTTCTAGGTAAAACTTTAATTTTCGGAGATCAAGGTCATTTGAAGGTCATGTTATTATACATATCTGGATATATTTTTCGATCAGTTACATGATGTAATATTTGGTCCATTGACACCGAGCACAGTACGTAACAAATATTTTTTGCATCACAATAAACTGAAGAGATATTTAGGCTTACTTAAAAGGACCACCCTGTATACATATACACGCTAGTGTATTTTACTGTTTCTATGGCGTCTGTTTTAAATAATTGTCATTAAGCAATAAATTTTGAGAAGTTCTTCAAGTTTTTGTCATTCAGTGGTGCTAGGCCTCGCCATTAAGAAATTTAGTTTATCTAGAAAGTATTAGTCAAGAGCTTTGACAGTGAAATGTAGAAAAGGTTAAACTTCACCTTGGCAACTCAGAAATTTTTAACTTTTTACTATATAATCCTGTTCATCTTGACGAGAAAATGCCAGAAATCAAAGTTTGAAGGCGAGGAATTCACTGGTTCAAAAGTTATGCGTGTTTAATCATTGTCAAAATCAAGCGGGACACCCTGCATTATGAGGTCTAGCATTAATGAGGTTATTATAAAAGAGGTTCTACTGTATTCATAAGCGCTTATTTTACAACGCTCATTCGACGTATTAAAACTGCAGAATTTGCAAAATACTTCGTCGCGAGAAAACTTCGAGGGACGTTGTGAGAGATGCCGGTAATCCGGAGAGTTCGATGCCCACAATCGAATAGGGGAGTATTATATCGAGGAAAGACAGCTGGCATGAGAATGAGAGAACAAACCTCAAGAATGGCATCGTGGGGTGCGCGTGTACGCGCGCGCTTTCTGCGTTCGGCACGATTTGCCAGTTCTACCAAAGCAGAATGCTGATATTAATACCGTGATAATGCTAATTGCTTCAGCTGTGTTGGAACAATTCGCCGGAGGCATGAAATAGAACTTGAGATGCAGCTCGAGCCTTTATGTCGAACCAAAGGACCATTGGTAGATGGAGCAATTATTAGCGGGAGCGAAGGATAGAAGGCATTCTAAGTAGGATGAAGCGCGGTATGTCGTCGTGTCGGTGAATACGATTTCGCCGTTGAATTTGCATATTTACCCGCCTTGGCGCCACCGTTCTCTTGCTTTCGTATGAAGTTCGCAATTGTATCATGATTATTAAATTTACGTTAGCGATAGCACGATTAGGAAATTGCCGAACGAAAGTCTGATGTTGGCGCGAATTACGCTCACCAACACCGTCGCGTTGCCGCGCTAATAACTTCGTGAAAACGTGCAATTTGCGTAGGCCTCTAGGGTAGATCCCGGCGATGAAGCGTTCAACGACGACGCCCGGGCCATTGGTTAATTAATATTATTACTTTGAGAAAGATTGTTCGGAGACGAAGTTTCGCGTAGCGAAATACTACGTAGTCAAATGAATTACTTTCTAGCGTAGATAATCTTTATTAGGGGCCGAATGTGACTCAGCTTCGCCTTTTGTCTATCAGATATTCCGACACCCGATAAACCCGGATAAT